>NW_020697707.1:843012-888557 GCF_002925995.2 Terrapene triunguis | reverse complement strand
ATATGCATCCGAAGAAGTGGGTTGTAGCCCACGAAAGCTTATGCTCTAATAAATTTGTTAGTCTCTAAGGTGCCACAAGTACTCCTGTTCTTTCATCTGTACAATGTGGATAACAGATTTTCCTACCTCACGTGGGGTGACGGGAATACAAATACGCTAATGAGTGTGAGGCGCTCAGTGCCTGGGATAGATGGTGCTTGCAGGAGCTTCCTATTCTAGTATACCCAGTGTCATAATGCAATCTTTGGGCTTAGGGATTCTCCGTGGGCATACGTAGGAAGAGGTGGACAGGGGAGTGGGATGAACACTTCTGGAGCCTTCTCTGGTAGTACCATCTGCTGAATTATGTCACAAACATTGCAGTAACTTGCAGAAAGCTTCCATGAAACCCTACACAAACCCTCTAGGTCTCGCCAAGTGAACCGTACGACATTGTGAGATGATGGGGTTCCATCAGGTTAAACTCCCAATTTCTTCCTGCTCCCTGCTAATTACAGTCCCTTAGCAACAGTGCCTTAGTTACACCAGTAGTGGCTGGTGGAATTTCTGAGGCTTAAGTAGTTGTCTCCTGTTCCTATTGGCTATCTGTACTGGAGCTCCTGGCAGGAAGAACTGCAGCCTCCATCTGAAGGGGACTCCATCTCTCCCAAGTGGCCATGAATTAAATGTAACCTTTTCAGCCATCCTCTGACATTGAACCTCCGTGTGTCCTAGAGAGGCCCTTCAGCACCACTGTGGGGAACAGCGCTGGGATGGCATAGAGAGCCTTTGTAATTATTTGGTCTAATCCTATTTGGAGAAGAAAGGCTTTCATTTGCTAATGTAACAAATACATTTCCTAGAAGCAGCCCCCTGCATTTAAAATAAAAACAAAACAAAATCTCAAACAACATGACATTTATTGTGTTTGTGAAACGTTGTATGTTAACTAGATCAAAGGCTGTTTAATATTTAAAAAAAAGTTAAAGGGAAAAAGTGTTATTAAATGGCGGCAAATTTTGAAGCTACAATTCTGCACTCCTCATTATACAAGTGAAAACAAGCTGAAGAAGCCGTTCCGTTATTAAAGGTGTATACCATCCAAGCAAAAGAGGCAACTCTTTACAGCAAATGCATTGTTTCACAGGGATTTTTGTACTGCAAAATATTCATATAAGATCACATTTGTGGTTGACAAGGTTGCTGTTAATTTAATGCTGCGATAATGTTATACTGGTTTCTATGCTCTCGATTGCAGGAATTAACTATTTCAAATGCTGATCAGAAATTCAGGTAGGGGTTTTAGAATTATAGTAACCTGATTTATTGAGCAACAAACAACATTATTTCTATAAAGCCACGAGCCAAACCTTTAATCCTGTAATAGGGAATGTGGGTTTAGAGCATCTTCTTCATGCATCACACAAAGAGCAAGGTCTTTAAGACCATCAGATAATTTAAGAAAAAATGCTCCTTATCTTTGTAATAAAGAGCATTTAAATTACTTCTGAAAACAGCTGTCTGTTGCTGCATGACATACCTGCCTCCCCATAAGCCTGCTCCCACTGACATATATGGTTAAACTACCACTAATGCCATTGATGCATGATTGGGTCCCATGCACCTATTCTGGCACATGCTTAGCCAAATCCTGGTCCCACTAAAATCAGAGCCCAAACTCCCCTTGATTAGAATGAAACTACAATTTGGTTTCTCTGTCATACTTATCTGGCCCTCGTTTGTGTAGTATGTAAGTTCTTCACATTCTTTAACATATCCTTGCAACACCTCTGTGAAGTAGGGAGGTGCTATTTATCCCCTTTGTCCAGATGGGGAACTGAGGCCAAGAGAGGCGAAGCCCCAGATCCTCAAAGGTATTTAGGTGCCTAACTCCCATTGCTCAAGTTCACACAAAGTCTTTGGCAGAGCAGGGACCTGGACCTGGGTCTCCCAAAACCAAGGCCTAACCACTGGACCATCCAGTCCTCTGTCTTAGCTGAACACCAATTAAACGCATTCTTGTACTAATGTTGTTTATCCAGCTCTGCATTCACTTAGTCAGACTTTATGTTATTCAAGGATTTAGGAATTTTTAAGCAAAGGAGCATTTCTGGAAAATCTAAGGTGGGGCTGTACATGAAGTAGACAAGAGTGGTATGGTCACTGGGAGCACACGCGAAGGTCACAGAAGGTATGCAAATTCATTGTGGGACCTTATAAAACGCTTCTTTCATTCATCTATCAAGTGCCAGTAGCTGCAAGCTCTTTTCACAGCCTCCCACAGAACAAAAAAAAAAAAAAAGGGGGTGGGGTGGGGGATATTTGAGTTTGGGTGAGGGAAGAGAGAATATCAATTCCAAAGTTACAATCATCTCAGAGACAAATCGCTGCTGTCAATGATTCATATGTGAGTTATAAAACCGAGGCAATTAACTTAGATCTTCAGACCTGACTGGTACAGCCCAAATGACAGTCAGAGACAAAAACTTACATTTGTATAGCTGATTCCACTCCCTCCCCACAAACAGTCCACCTTAAACCTGTACATTTCCTCACAGTTAAAAGTATGCCTCATGTGTGAAATAGACACAATTATGGAAATCCCCTCTGGAAACTGGAGCAAGGCTCACAATCCCCTAGTTTGCCAGGAAATGCATCCTTCCTTATTCACTCTTCCCTGTAATGAAGAGTCGGGTTCACTGTCTTACCCTGATGATGAGTAAATTGCTGTCTAATCTCTATCTGCACCAAGACAATCCCCTTCCCCAAGGCAGACTAAGCATGCAAATTCTGAAGACACACTTGATATCTTCCAAAAGATTATGGATGAACCAGAGCTTTAGTGGCGCTGGCCCTCTGCACAGAGGTGAATTTCTCCTCCTATGTGCCTGTACATATTTATTGTATGTACAAAGACACACAGAATTCATACATATATCATACAGATTACCTTGTAGCCAGTCTACTGTCACCTAGGAACCTTACAATGACTGTGATGCACACCAGTCACTCAGCACTTCAGAAAGACTGTGGGATTAGAATTCCCGTCCTCTATTGTCTACATTCTCACATCACACCTAACACCCTAGTAGCCAACTGCCTCTTGCTTGGAAAGCAAAACCCCCTACCACTTGAGCTAAGGAAGGATCTCTGATGGCTGCTGGCAGTACAGGAAAATTGTGCCCCTCTATACTGCTAGAATTCTTCATGGATCATTGTGGCCAGGGAGAAATGGTCAAAGTTTCCTAGCAAGATGGAGGTAGAAAAAAAAATCTTTTTTGGAAGGGGGGGAGGTGTCATTGAAAATACCTGTTCATCTAGAGCCATTGAGGCCACAATCTTAGTAGGATTTAGAAATGGATTAAATATTGGTATGGAAAATGAAAACGTCTACAAGCAGTATCAGATAGCATACAAGCTATTTATAGAAGAAATATAGACATTCGTGCTTCAGGGCATAAGCCAAGCATGAACCAAGGGGGGATTAGGAAGACATTTCCAGATGAATAGGTTTTCCAAAATTGTCTATTGGGGTTATTTTTGCACCTTCCCCTAAATCATCTAGGCAGAGACAGGGTCCTGGAATCCATGGATCACTGCTCTCATGTGGTATGGCAATTCCTTCGCTCTTGTATCAGTCATGGACGATATGGTTTCATGACATTTGAAAATGACACGATTTCAGCCACAATATATGATCATATGCCATGGCTATGGTTCCTTCTAGTCAGGGTAAATGATGGGATTGGAGAGCTAGGAGCCAAAGGAAAGACAAAAACTTCAGTTGGTCACTTTCTGCTTAGTGCAGACCACCTCCCCAACCCCTTTGTTTATATTAGGTATGACACGGTACTGAGGCCCTCAGCTCCTACTGAAGTCAATGGGAATTGAGGGTATTCCTGACATCATACAGGACTGGGCTCATTATGAGCAACTTCACACAGTGTATAATTAGACAGTGAAACTCATTGTCACAGGCTGCTGTAGCGATCAAGAATTTAACAACATTCTAAGAGAAACTGGATATTTAAATGGCTAAACAGTATATTCATCGTTATAATTAGAAGAAAAGTTGTAGAAGTATATAAAAACTTGTGCTTCAGAGATTACACCAATCTCTAAATTATTAGGGGTTAGCCAGAGAATCCTCTGGTGGACAGATTAGTTCACATCTTCCTACTGCATGGGGTTCTTGCACCTGCCTTTGAAGAATCAGGTGCTGGTCTCTGTCAGAGACAGGATGCCGAACTAGATGAACAAAACATCTGATCCAGTCTGGCAATTCCTATGTTTTATCTTTCTTTGACTAATCTTCTCTATTTTTCCTGATGTCAGAATTCACATACACCATTTGTACAGCTGGTCAATTTCACTTTCTTCTCCAGCCAGATCATCAAAGGGATAAACAGCAAGACTGGTTTGTGGGAGGTTGATGTATATGTGGTCAGTGACTAAATAGATGGAAGTTTAATTTTTAATCCACTAATATTTCAACCTCACTGGGGGAATCATTTCCCTCTGTTTCCGTGCCCCGCCCCCATCACCATGTTTGTAATTGTTCATGGATGGAAATACTCCTGCTTTCTTTTATTACTATCACTGCTATCCTAATTGTGTTTCATGTGTTTACAATGTTACAGTTGTGTGCATGATGCTTTAAGCCTCTCTCACATCATTCCTAGAACGCCTGACCAGCACAGCAGATGGGCACTGAATGTGACCCTGAGAGCAATTACGTCTGTCCAAAAAGAACAGTCAATCTTCTGTTCTGCTCTTTGGTATATTATTCAGCTTTTATCATTAAACTGCTAAGTTTTCTTACTTGTGTCCCTGTGCACACTCAGTCGTAGCAACGCTACAATTTTATCTTGGAAAGTTTAGGAAAGGTCATGAAGCTGGTCAGGGAGAAAAAGGCAAAAGTCATGAAATTACGGTACAAACTCTGCCCCCTTAAAAGTCCCAGGCATTATTTAGCACCAAACCCACATCTAATCTGCATACAAAATCTTACATCTCTTTTCAAAAATGTAGATACTTAGAGTAAGATTTACAAAGGCATCTAAAGATGAATGTAGGAACCTAGGGGGATTTACAAATGTGCTCCATGAGGTAGGCCACCTAAACCCCTTTGACTTTCAGTGGGCATAAATTGCTCAAGTGCTTCGTAAATTCCACTAGGAGCTTACTTGCCTCTCTAAGTGCCTAAATAGCTTTGTAAATCTGCCTCTTAGTACTTTGTAAAAACTGCATGTGCCATTTTGTGCAACCAAATTGTTGCCTTCGATAGTTTGTAAAGCAAAAGAAAATGAATGGGGGGGGGGGGGAGAAAAAAAGCAGGTGAATGGTAGTTTTTTATGATGGAGAAACTAAATGTTTGTTTGAATTATGTAACTCCTCAGAAGTATTAGTTGCTGTTTTTCTAAAACAAGTTTTAAAAAGAATTTGTTTTTTATTTGAATACAACTGTGCTAGTGCCTAGCTAAGGGGTTTCGAGGAGAGCTGGTATTGCTCGATGTGCTGTTCTGCACTGTAGGGAGGGTTCATTTTCTACTTTTTTGCTTTTTGTCTTTTATCACAGCTGGTGGCGGGTTTTGGTGAATGACAGTTTAATGTTAACAAAACATTTAAGAACAATAAAATTACCCAAATATCATCCCAAGTAACAGATTCGTAAAGAGTGAAAAGGAAAGCAGGCTGCTTGGTAATAATTAATAATCCCTCCAATATGCAAATCCCTTCCTTGAATGGCGGAGTGCTGTTTGGGCCCATATGTTGAAAACTCACTGGCATATGTGAATTGAAGTCTTTGCCTCCAAGCCTGCTCGCTATCACTGCGCTCTTGTTGGGGGGAGTAATGGGACATGAATGCATAGGTATTACCCCGTCACTACGTCATTTCATGCACAATTCATATCCAATTACCCACAATTTTATGGCATATTTTACATGCACAACTCAGATATTAAAAAAAGAAGAAATTAGCTCTAAGGGTACAGCTACACAGCAAAAAATGCCACACCAGCGAGTCTCAGAGCCCGGGTCAACTGACTTGGGCTCTCAGGAATGGCACTATGAGGCTAAAAATAGCAGTGTAGATACTCTGACTCAGGCTGAAACCCAGGGAGGGGGAAGGGTCTCAGAGCCTGCGGTCCAGCTCTAGCAGGAGAGTCTATACTGCTCTGTTTAGGCCTGTAGTGTAAACCTGAGTCAGTTGACTCAGGCTTTGAGACTTGTGGCCAAGTTTTTTTTCTTTTTCTTTTGGCAGTGTAGCCAAGCGATAAGAGTTGTGCTCTGGTCCACTGTGTCACCACAGTGCTCTTGCTCAGCTCCTGTCTTCTATGGTGAAATTCACTTATGCTGAGGGCCAGTGCAAGGTCTTGTCTACACAGTGACTTAACGCGCAGCAAGCCACGGTGTGAATCTTCAGTGCACTAGCCTGCCATGCGCTAACTGGCTGTGTAGACCCTGCTACCATGCACTAACAGTTCCATAGTGCACTGGGATGTACTCCTGTTTCAAGTAACCACTTATGCCCTGAGGTGGTGCTGCAGAGAGGGATTGTGGGGAAAGACCTGTTAACTTTCTACATTTCACAGAAAGGCATAATGGGGGTGGGCCAAAAGAAGGGGCCACAGGCTGTCCGGCACTTCATTCCACTAGTCCCAGTGTGAGGTTTAATGTCACCTCTGCACTTCACCTACATAGAGCCCAAATATTCTGGTTGTACACAGGTGGAGCGGATTTCACCCTCTAGCCTCCCATGAAGCCTGGGGTTCACACACAGCAATCAGGGCTGTCTGTTAAATTTGTTCAACTATTTATTTGTCTGAGACCGCAAAAACATGTGGAATCCATATTTGCAACATTCCTCCTTCTGAAGCTTCTTAACCTCCCAAATGACAAACGGAAAATAATAATAAATAGATACAATACAACTCTTGAGTAAGTCTAGACACCAGAGAGAGGTTTGGATTCAGATCCCATTGGGCAGGAGAACCTGAACAGTAATTCTGTGCCACAAAATATAGTTGTGCATTTGAACGAAGAGGACTGTAGCCCGAGGGCATATTATATACTTAACTGTGTAATTAGTTTTTAAAGATTCTTCTGACCTTTAGCAGACCATGCAATACTAAAACGAGTGCTATTTCAGCACTTGGCAATTAATACTCACCATTACATGTACATAATAAGTAGTACAAAATGATTTATCCAAGTGCTTTGCATGTTCTATAACATATTTTAAGGGAAAGAACGATATCAGAAGGAATGGAGGGAGAGAGCTGTTACTGAACATTTTAAAAAAGGGCTCATGGGTTAGATTCTGATCTCATCTACAAATGTGCAATTCCAATATCTCTCCAATGAGTTCAGTGGAGTTACTCCAGATTTACACGGGTTTAAATAATAAAAACATGTTAAAGGAATACAAAATAATGATTAGTAGAGAAAAGGTAAAATCAGGTACTCCTATTTGCTTTCTTATAATGGAAGAAGAGATGATATTCAATTATACTAAAATACAAAGCATTTAAATCTGAATTTTTTTTTAACTCAACTCAGAACTAGCTTGTGGAACTTATTGCCACTAAATATCCTTGGGGGTAAGTGCTCAGTAGAATTCAATGACATATTAGACATGGATAATGAGAACATCCCCGGCTATGTTACTTAGCATTAAAGACATTCAGAAGGAACAACCTGGGGTTGGCCATTGTCAGAGACAGGACACGGTCTATAGGGACCATGGGTCTGAGCCAGTATGGGAATTTCTATGTTCTCCAAGTCTGTGTGGAGACAAGACATATCAATCAGTGTAATTGTGCTGTTAAAAAAACATGCATTCTGGTTTATTGTAGGAAGTGAAATATCTTCCCCAGAACGTTGCTTTATCTTTTTCTATTAAAAAATCAACCATTATAGTAATTCACGCCAACAAACGTGCTCACATCTTTAGATGCCAAAGACAGAATCTCCAAAATGCCTTGTCAAAAATTTGAACATATTATTAAAAATTTCAGTTCATGGAACTCTGACTACTAACACAGTAAATGTCACTAATAAAAGTCAATGTGTTCTCTATTCCATCCTCTGCACTTCAGAACCTGTCATGACTATTATCTGAGCTTCCTTTCTGACACTAATACCACTCCATTATGAGAACATACCTCAGACACAGGATGCTTGTAGATACTTCAAAGCTCCAGTCCTGTGTCTAGCCAAACACTTCCACATTCAACCTCTACTCTGAGTTTAAGACTTTATGGTAAAAAAGCTTTTCCATGCTGAATCTTGGAAGACAAGTTCTCAGGTCTGGAAAAACTCTTCATAACCCCAGCTGGCTTGGGATCAGGAATATAAACCATAGTCCAGATTCTCTGCCCCCTCTTTTTAGTTTGGAAAAGAGAAGACTGAGAGGGGACATGATAGCAGTTTTCAGGTATCTAAAAGGGGGTCATAAGGAGGAAGGAGAAAACTTGTTCATCTTAGCCTCTAAGGATAGAACAAGAAGCAATGGGCTTAAACTGCAGCAAGGGAGGTTTAGGTTGGACGTTAGGAAAAAGTTCCTAACTGTCAGGGTGGTTAAACACTGGAATAAACTGCCTAGGGAGGTTGTGGAATCTCCATCTCTGGAGATATTTAAGAGTAGGTTAGATAAATGTCTATCAGGGATGGTCTAGACAGTATTTGGTCCTGCCATGAGGGCAGGGGACTGGACTCAATGACCTCTCGAGGTCCCTTCCAGCCCTAGAATCTATGAATCTATGAATCATAAAGAATCCAGAATCTGGTGCGAGCAGCCAAGGTTAGAATTCCCTTGGTATAAAGCCAACCACCCCCCAGCCTGATGTAGGTGGCATCAGGGGAGGGATGGGCCATGACGGGGTCCAGTTCTCATCTGGTCACGTAGGGACCACACCTGCTGTCAGAAATTAGAGAAACCCCTATGCTGCTCTAACTCACACGAGGGCCAGGGCAGTTTGAAAATCAGGGAGCCTTAAACAGCTCCCCTCCCCTGGAGCAAGAAGGTCTCGGTCTAGGCGCAGGAGAAAATCCGGCTACAATGGTGATGTGAAAGGGCAACTTTGATAACTAATATTTTAGATTTACTTAATTACTAATAAGGTCTATACCAGCTCCTTAGATTTGCTTACCTGTAGATCCCTAATAAAGGGGAAATGTCTAACCTGAAAAGTATTGAGTCAGAAGGGGGAAAAAATCATAGGAAGGAACATGCAAGACATTATGTATTTATATATCTATTGAAGAAAAACATTGACACCCCCTCAGACACACATACATGATTCATAAATCACAATTGCTCCAGGGCAGTAGCTTACTTCCTGACAATCTGAATGGGTTGTATGTGCTGACTTGCCATGCATTTCTAACATACTGCAGATATGCCACTTAACTACCAACTAGTCAACTACCTTTATGTATTCAGAGGGACATAAAAATACTATTGTTTGTCATAATGTAAGTGATTGTGCTTTAATTGCTACATAAAGTACAGGTGTTTCTCTCTACTCTGTGTAAAAGGCAGAGTTTCACCAACAGCCATAACACGAATTATAAAAATACATTAACTGCAAACAATATCCAATAATATTTTGAAAATGAAAGTCACCGGAGATGTAACTTTTCTCATTTGCATCTAATTAGAAGAGGTTACCAAAAGGCAGACAATTTCACAATTTACAAGGGAACAAGATGCAAACTGTGTGAAGGGTAATATGTGAAGGAGGAGAGTTTAGCACAGTTCCCATTGCATTGTAAGAACAGGAGTGAACTGGAACAAGATTCCTATTAATTCCCATGATTAGAGCTGCTATATATATGACCCAATGGAGATCCAGGTCATGTCTCAATTGCAGTGTTTGGTATCCCCATGCTATTGGTGACAGAGTACGCATATTGTATAGGTTCATTTCCAAACCAGTGCACCATGAGCCAATTCAGAATATTTGTGCATCTATTTCTCTATATATGTGGCTTTGAAAACATAACCCAGAGCACGGAACTAAAAAATTTTTAAGCAAAAGGTAATATATCAATGAGTTGCTTTTAAAACAAACATTTGTTTAGAAAGATGAACTTTACAAATTATTCCAAACCTAGCAGTGTATCTAGCTATCTTTATCTTTTAATTTATCTTTCAAATAACAAATCCAAATTAATGCTGGCTAGAAGAGGAAACACTTTGAAGAACTAGCTAGGACATTTTCATTGAATGCAAAGTGGTGCAAATCCTCTGAATCTTCAAAAACAATGAGGAGTCTGGTGGCACCTTAAAGACTAACAGATTTATTTGCATCTACAAATAAATCTGTTAGTCTTTAAGGTGCCACCGGACGCCTTGTTGTTTCTGTGGATACAGACTAACACGGCTACCCGTCTGATACCTCTGAATCCTGTTTGACACATTACAAAGTGTGATGACGTATGTTAATGACCACAAATAACCTTTCTTCACCTACTGCTCACTAATAAACTTTGTCCCTTCCTCTCAGGAAATAACCTGGCCAGTGATCCATGCATTTGTCACTTCCAGACTGGATGACTCTAATTCACTCTATCTGAAGCTAAGCAAAGGCTCCAGCCTGTGCCGAATGCAGGTACCTGCCTCCCACACAGGTTAGGCTGCCATCAGCATATCAGCCTTGTGCTCCAGTCCCTCCATCCCAAACTTCTTCCACTGCCACTTCATGCTAATCCCATAAAGTCATTAATGGATCATCTCCCAGCCACACTAGAGACTGCTTCTTCATGGACTGCCAATGCAGTTGCATTCCTTTGGGATAGTGAAGATCAGAAAGCCCAGGATGCACCACATGACCGATGGAGAGCCAAGCTTCTGAATCAAAGGGAACCCAGCTGTGGAACAAACTTTCAGGGAGAGTGGAGTAACTCAGAGCCAGACCACCTTCAGGAAACATTGCAAGACCTTCCTCTTTGATAAGGATTTCCTACCAGAATCAGAATGATATTTACAAAGAAAGCCTCCTCGGAACAGAAAAGAAAGAAAGAAGACTTCATGAAGTCCCCTGGGAACCTTGCTTTTCCAATCATAGGTGCTAGGGGTTCATAAGAGTGATGAGCGCCAGTACAAAACCCAGAGGGTGGGAGGGAAGGAGATAGAGATAGATATATAGTAGCTAGAATTCCATTGTGTCAGTCTCCTAAATTTTATAATTTATAAATTTATAATTACTTAATTAAAACACAAATATTGTTCTTCATGCACAGCATTTCCACACTAAGTTTTTAGTTCTACGAGGATCCATTTTCAGTCTTTAATTGAGCGTTTTGGCTCTGTTATGCTTTTTTAGAGTGCAGTGACATTCTTGATTTCAGCATAATGACATATCTTGATGCACCAGAATGTCTGAATTGCTTGTATCTTGTCAAGGTCGTATTGTCCGTTGTAATTTAGCGGATCTCTGGTTGGCTAATACCATTGGCTCCAATGGAACTTTATTCCAGCTATATTATCGTTATGCCTTGAAAATAAAATTAAAAAAGGGGATGATTCAGAGAAGGCTGCCCCAATACTATTAGGTATATTAAGAACTGCTGTCCAAAAGATGATAGCTAGAGGGAAGCCTGTGACCGTGACTATTTGTTATTGTCATAGTGACAGCTTTAGATTTTTTCCTCCTGTGGAATCAGTAACGTAGCAATAGAAATGCTAAGGTCAAGCCTGACAACATATCCGTCTGCGACAAGGTGTCTATAATTACACGATCAGCACAGACACTGCTGGCCCAATTTTGGTCTCACCCATGCTGGTTTACATCAAGCATAACTCTAGTGAAGTGAAAGGAATGACATTGGTGCAAACCATCCCCACGGTACAGGAGCACCTCACTCTTGGGAGTTAGGGTGGTGTGATTATTCCCATTTTCCACCCGCTGGGATTTTCAAATGTGCAATGTCTCGGCCTAACTTTGCTCTCACTGAAATCCATGGGCGTTTTTATCCTTGGAGCAGAGGGGGGCCAATGGTGAGCTTTATGACGATCCCACCCTGAGAGGTTAAGAGCCTGATCAAAAGCCCCCTGAAGCCAATATGAGTTTTCCATCCACGTCCATGGGTTTTGGTAGGGTGACCATATTTCCCAAAGGGAAAATGGGACACGGCGCAGGGCTGGCCCGAGCCGCTCTCCTGAGCCCTGCCTCTGCCCCTGTGCAGAGCTGGCATCGCTGCTCACCTCCCCCACACAGTCCTCCGCGCCCCACTTTTTTGACAAAAGTGGGCATTTGTCCCGTTTGCTCTTGCAAGCTCAGTTACACTTGCCAGCATCAGTCACAACACACGACACAACTAATGAAGTGAACACGACAGAGTCGTTAGCCCAATTCACGACCCCACTTTGCCTTCTTCACTGTATGTAAAATGGGGAAGACTACAGAATTTCCCAATTAATCCAGCAGTTAAAGAATGTTAGTACAGGCCTGTAATCAGTTAATTAGCCAATTTCTGCACAAAACAAGGTAACAGAACAATGATATCACAAAGAGTGTTGATGTCTCCAGCCAATTACCTCGTGAGATATTTATTCAGTTTGGAGTCTGGCATCTAAACAGAGCCTCCAAGCTTCTAGAGTTTCACCTACTGATTTAGAGGCACAGGCCCAGATCCTCAAAGATCTCAAATTCTCAACAGTGGGTCCTATCGCGAGGCACTTATATCCATATTGCTTGAGGTGCTATGGGCCTGTATTATGCAGGAAGTCAGACTGGATGACCACAGTGGTGGTTCCTTCTGGCATTAGACTGCATGGATATTTATTTCACAGGGCCCCAGCATTAGAGTTCTGTCAAGAGAACAGGCCATGAGACATCCTACGGTGCATTTCAGCACTATGAATCAGCAGTGACCTTCGAAAAGCATTCCATTTGGAATAAGTGGTCATAGCCTTCACCCTGAGGGTGAAATAAATGGAGGGGGGGGGGAACTGTTCTAAGGCCCTGAATATCATCTAATCGTATTCAACTGCTGAGTCAAGTGCCAGCCTCATGGATTTATTCCTCACACAGAAAAAATATGCAGATGGATAAAGCTAATGTTCTTTAATACCCTTTCCACGCTGCCAGCTGTATTTAAGCATTATAAACTCTTCCACTTATTTCTCTGCTACTGCAGTGTCAGCTTCTTCCAACTTTAATAGCGCTCAGACCAATCACTGCTTTTTACCTCTTTGACCTCCACTGGAAAGAGCAGAACAGGAGAGAATCGACTTTGTATTAATTGTCTGTGCTCCAAAGAATGATGTGTAGAAACTTTCTCATGGAACTGGCTAATTCAGCTCAAACCTGCAGCACCAACCTAACTCCCTCTGTTGGAATGAAAGAAGAACCAAAGATTATAGCTAAAGAAAATGCTGTGAGATTAAGTACTTGGAGGCAGATACTTAATACCACTCAAGGACTGAGAACCAGAGGGTGACTGAAGATTGTGCGTCTCCTAGAGGTCTGAGAAATGTTAACTATTTGATTGTAACTGTTTCCTTTGTGATCCCTTCTGCAACCAGCTTTTGTCCTTAAATAGGAAATTTAATTAGATTCATATTAATTATCTCAACCTGCCCAGTGTCACTTGCAAAATCCCTACAGCAGTGATGACAATAAACTCTTGGGGGCTGATTCTGTAATGCCTGATGCAGCCGAGTATTTCCCTGACTCAATGCCCCTGTATTGATATTAGGGGCACTGAGTTACTGGAGAGGTGCCGTCTTTCAGATGTGGAACAGTGTCCTGAATACTTGTGGTCAGAGATCCTGTAGTACTTTTGACAAGAGCTGGGGTTGTTAGTCCCACTGTGCTAGCAAAATTGCAATATGAGTAACTGCCTTCTGCCTATCTAAATTCCCTCAGCTGTTTCAATTGGATACAGTATTCTTCACTTCCTGCTTTGAACTAAATGACTGTGCAGTGTTGCTAGGCGCTGTTAAAACAGTTGGGTCGTTTCACCCAGAGGTGACTGCATTCCAGTGGTAAGTGAAGTGATAGCAATGTATTTTGTTGGTACCTTAAAGCAGTGTGAGCTCCTTTGGGATAAAAGATAGTAAATAAATGATAGATTATTATTATTCTATTCTGCTTGTCCTCCAATTCTTTATTCTGAGCACACATTCAATACTGCAGGAGCCACAGCACCATCTTGTTTGTATTTCCAATGTAGAGAGAGTATTAAAAGTGAACATCTGTTAAACCCAGAATACAGTGGAGTCAAATAAAACTAAGGAAACTCAGACTTAAGACAGAAACTCCATCTCAAAATCTTAACACACCCCAATAAGCCTGTATGTTACAGGGTCTCCAGATAGCAGGTCATCTTACATATCCAATGTGCTGCAATAATTAGACATAAGAGAGAGAGAGAATTTAGAATTGAGTTTCACTCTCAGCTTTGCATTTTATTGTCAGTGTAGGTTTTAGTCATACCTTTACCATCAAACACCTGTCAACAACAGTCTAGTTATTCCTTAGAACTGCCTTGAGTGCAAGGGACTGGACTAGATGACCTACTGAGGTCCCTTCCAGTCCTATATTTTTATGATTCTATGATCAGTGGAGGGTAACTGTAGGGTCCCCTTGCTGTAGTGCAATTTCCTTGGCTTTTCTTGCTAGTAGCATTAAAAAAAACAACAACAGAACAAGTAAAATCTCTGAAAATGAGACAGCAAGGGAACACGATTGGCCTTAATGGTTCATTTCAAACCAAAAATGATCTGTTCTCTGAATTACAGAAAAACTAAGAGTGAGCAAGCCTTAATCCATTTGGAGGTTTGGGTAAGCATCCAGACGTCAGAAGGCTTAGCTAAAAACTATGCAAGCCTCCAAAGCTCTCAAAGTGGGCGTCAACACTGAAAAGTTACTGTAAAATTGATATTGTTGGATTCCAGGTTTATTGTTTCCACCCTCCCACTCCCCGAGATACCAGCTCTAGCTTGCTCCCTTCACCAACAAAAAATGTTTTTTCTTACTGCACGTGCCGCAAACTCAGTGTGTTCATATTTCTGTTGGGTTCTTGCCTTACTAGTATTAGGGAGGCAGTGTGGTTCGGTGGATCAAGCCCTGATCTGGGAGTCAGGAGACCTGGGTTTTATTTCCCAGTTCTGCCACCTTAGGTAAGTCACTCCCCTCTCCATGCCTTGTTTTCCCCTCCCACACGTGTCTATTTAGATTTTCATCTATTTGGGGCAGGGACCGTCTCTCGCTATGTGTTTATCCATCACGTAGAGCAATGGGGCCCCAATTTTGGTTTGAGGCCTCAAGGTTCTATCGTAAGAAATTATAATTTCCTTCTTGCATCTTTTCACCAATAATAAAGTTCTGCAGACCAAACTACATCCTCACTTATACCCGGGCGACTGTTCTGAAAGCTAGAAGGCCGGCACAGGGGTTATGGAGAGCATGAGCTGGCTTCCTGATTTTTTATTACTGGTGATGATATCAGGAGAGAACCCAGTTTGACTCTAGCTTGCAGGAATAGCAGAGAGAAAACAACTCTATTTGAAAATGGAGCAAACTGGAACTGAAAGTCACTGAGAGGCAGGATACATGGAACTCCACAATGTAATTTTTAAAGGGTAGATCCCTGGGTGAGCTCTCCAAAAACCTCTGGGCTTTATCTCAGAAAAGTCTTCTCCTTCCCCTCCCAAAACTCAGTTCCCACCTGTGATAACATGGATCTGTCCAGCTCTTTGCCGGAGGCTTTATCTCCAGCTCCTAGCTCTCACAAGGAAGGCTGCATGATTAAGCGTATCCAAAGGGCAGTGCATTCTGGGCTGTAGATCCTAGGGCCACCTGAGGTTGCTGCTATTTTAGAAGGCAGTGGGGCTCAGAAGAAGGGTTATAGTTGAGGAGAGGGTTGTCCTTATTGAGCATCTATCTAGAGAGAAATAATTAGCAAATGTGCAGGGGAGGTTCCCATCACACACTTTTTACTAATCTTTATGGAGGGACGGGGTACAATTTGGGAGAAGGAGGAAGATTTGGGCCCATTCTTATTTGGCCTGAAGCAGTTCACCCATTGCTAGCAAAAAGCATGTGATTTCATTTAGAACATTTTATTATGCAGGCTACTGACTAGTGAGACCGTTATCCTTGACAGTGTAAGTTCATATTAACACACTCTAAAAATACCATCTCCTAATATAATCAATATAGTTTTTGCTGTTTAATGTGTATAATTTTAGATGGAAGCACAATTTTGAGCCTGAGATAGTGTGACAGCCAGAATGACTTTGCGTGATCCTTGCTGTGTCTGTCTGAATCTGCTCCGCTTAATATGCAGGTTGGAAAATGCATTATTGCACTGTGAAAAACTGTAAAGTTGTGAAGATATCTAGCTATGTCTGGGATGGATTGAACAAATTATTATCTATGGACAGAAGAGATGAGCACTGCTAGCTGACATGTCACATCTCTAAACTGAGTATTAGAGCTAGCTGAGTGTTTTTTTTCCAATTGTTGGGTAAAATCTGTTTATGTAATGTCCATCTTGGAGTTGTGAAAGGACAGCTAAGCCTCCATCTTGGATACCCTTCTCCTCAGATGATTTAGTGCCCGTTGAGTCTTTTTCAAATGAAGGCGGGAAAAGGTCAGGTCAGTTAGAGTCATGTGACAGCCATAATCTGCCTAGCAATCGCAGGTTATTTAGTGAGTGGCACGCCTGTCACTCAGGGCTGTCCATCTGGGTGGCAGCCAGAGTCCCACACAGTTCAGCTAGCTGCCAGTAGCCCCCGAGGGACCAGGACTCATAGGACTTTGGATTCTTGGTCTCTATTAATGTACTTGCACTCAACTGCTACACACCATTAGTGAGCGCATACTTGCACTGGACTACGAGGTCAAGCAGAGACTGCCTGGGAAAGCACTGAAGACCTACCTGAGTGAGAAGACCTGCCCAGAGGACCTGTCCAGAGGGAGAAGAATACCCAGTCCCTCGGTTCCTATTTGGTGTCCAGCGCCCCTGATTTTCACCACTATCCCTGTCAGTATCCTGAGTCTTTGTCATTGTGTCCCTGTCTTCAGGATATGGTATTGTAATACCCATTGCGGTTTTCCTCTGTTTTACATCCATAGGTTAAAGGGGTTTAAGGGCTCTGAGCTTCATGCTCTGGTAACTGTTAACAACCGAGTGTGTCTTGCTTACGTTGTTTATTGTCTCAAGGGGTCCTTGTCTAGTTTACTGACTAGTTGCATAATAAATATGTGTGTGTTACATCTTATTCTGCCTCTGTCTTAATAATTCACCCGATGATAGATGCGGGATGGGGTGGGATCTGCAGACAGCCTATCTTCTGATTTGTGTAGACCGCAGTTAAACTGTTTTGGGCTAACACAATTGTGCATGCTCTTGGATGCATCTTGGAATCATTGTGGATAGTTCTCTGAAAACATCCATTCAGTGTGCAGCAGCAGTCAAAAAAGCCAACAGAACGTTAGGACTCATTAGGAAAAGGATAGATAATAAGACAGTAAATAACATACTGCCACTATGTAAATCCAGAGTACACCCACATCTTGAATACTACATGCACTTCTGGTTGCTACATCTCAAAAAAGATATATTAGAATTGGAAAAGGTACAGAGAACGGCAACAGAAATGATTGGGGTAGGGAATGGCTTCCATATGAGGAGAGATTTAAAAAGACTGGGACCGTTCATCTTGGAAAGAGATGATTAAAGGGGGATATGATAGAGGTCTATAAAATCTTGACTGGTGTGGAGAAAGTGAATAAGGAAGTGTTATTTACCCCTTCACAAAACACAAGACCCAGGGGTCACCAATTGAAATTAATAGGCAACAGGTTTTAAACAAACAAAAGAAAGTATTTCTTCACACAACACACAGTCAACCTATGGAACTCATTACCAGAGGATGTTGTGAAGGCCAAAACTATAACTGGGTTCAAGAAAGAATTAGATAAGTTGATGGAGGATAGGTCTGTCAATGGCTATTAGCCAAGATAGTTAGGGATGCAACCCCATGCTCTGGATGTCCTTAGCCTCTAACTGTCAGAAGCTGGGATTGGACAACAGGGAATGGATCACTCGATAATTGCCCTGTTCTCTGAAGCACCTGGCATTGGCCACTGTCGGAAGACAGGATACTGGGCTAGATGGACCATTGGTCTGACCCAGCATGGCCATTCTTGTCATTTAGGTTTAGGAGAAAATAAAGTGAAATTCATCCAGAGAGCAGAGGGTCAACACCAGGTGCTGCCCTCCACTTCAGATCTGAACAGAAACTATACAGCAGGACCATGGGAGGAGCAGTTGTGCAGGAGTTCCTGCACACCCTGGAAGAGTTCTCTGGCCTGGCTCGTCATAGGCTTGCACAGCAGGCTGCGATGCATGTGGATTAGTGGACACAACCGGCAGAGAAGGACCACAGCTGCTATTTCAATCCACACAATGACACTCAAAGAAGAGGGAGCCAGTGGTGCTGGAACAATATAAAGCAAACTGTAAACCCTGTATATGTTGGAAACCACTTCAAGCCAGGGGGTGCGATTGCACCCTTAGCACTAGCACTTCTGGAGAGAGCTGCATTGCTACCATAGCCTTTCCCCAGGTTGGAGGTGGTGGATTTCACCTTTCTAACCCCCCCACCCCCGCATCCACCTAGAGCCCAAATACTCTGCCTTCTCACACAGTGCATGGGTTTGGTCTTTAATGAATGATAAGGCCAGAGTTGATTCCAAAAAGGGTTGGGGTTTTCCTCTCTCTTTGTTTATTTTTCAAGAATAAAGACGGTCAAACACCGGGTTAAGTAGCTCACATGGGTTTTATGACCCAGGACTTCCTGAACAGGACTGCTGAGGATCTATTTTAGGAAAATAAATGTGGGGCTTTTGTAGACTCGAGGCCATATGGAAATAATTACACTGCAGCAGTGCAGGCGTCTCTGTGGGTGAGGGATCCTCATTATTCAGCCGTGCCCCTTCAGACAAATATTCTCCCCAGAGGTTTTGATCTTTCCTTTGACTCTCTTACAGGTTTTGACTCTTTTCAAGTCCAACGTTTCCCACTGCTATTGCTCATTAGTTTGAAACTAGTTTTACCACAAGAACATCAAGGATGACGCTTGTTCTGTGTGGAAGAATGAAAAAGAGAAAACTCCTCTTCAGTTTCTTCTCCTTCTCCCAACTAACAGGTTCCCTGGCTTCCTGACAGCCACCACACCCTCCCACTGTCTCTCCACAACACTTCAAGGCCCCTCACATTTCCATAAACCCTTGGACAACTCCCTGCCATCCCCATGAAGCAGAACCACCTAAGCCTTTCCAAGGTCTGATTTTTCTCTCCCCTCAGCTGCAAGCCCATCTGCCTTTTCTGTCCTGCAAACAGTCGCCCACGCTGATCCAGGCTGAGATCCCAACGTGACTGGCTTCCCCCTTCTTGATCCCAGCCCACAGGTTACCAGCAGGTCAAAAGTGCTCAGAAACTCTTCCTCGTGCTTATACAACATACACAGAGACAGTGCCCAGCAAAACACTCTATGGAACATCCGATACACAGAGGTCACCCACCCACTTCTCCCCATGCAGAGATTTTGCCGCAGTGCAAGGTTCTGATTATGACTGGTACTTCACTAATTGTCTGGTGCATCAACACAGCACATGGTTACTTTAGAATCTCATCATGTTATAATTTTACAAGCAAGAATACATCTTTAGGGACACTTTGTTAAATAAGAGCAAGGCCATGCAACACAATATTTGACTGTCATGGTGATGAAGCAGAACATTTTTACAGCAATTCTCTTAACACTGCAAAGCCAACCAAATTTTTCTTTCTGGTCTTAAGCACGCAGTTAACTAAAAGCATGTGATACCAAGGCACTGAGTTGTCTTGCGGGTAAAGTTTCAGAATTACTTCTCCCTCACCAGCATCATACAGAAAAGAGTTATAGGTTGTGAGGGATTTGTTTCAGGTCACTGCAGCCCTAAAAACAGAAGAAAAATGACTTCCATTCCCTAGCTGCTCAGATGACCTCGGCAGCCCTTGCTAATGATAGCACAAAGGGCTCCAATTACTAGTGATTTGCTCACTTAGCTCATCCAATCCTGCAGGGGAAATTCTATCACACAGAACTACGCTGATGAGAAAAATAAAAGCTATAATTTAGTTTTCAGTATTGAATAATAAAAAATAAACTTAATGGATACTATCCTGCAAGTATAATTTACTTTGCATTTGGAAAACAAACCATCTGACAGTGCTATCGTTGGTAAGTTAGTATCATCCATAGATCCTTGGATGATGAAAGAGGATATGAACAGGCTTTGACCTGAATTTTCTCCCTCCTCTCCTGGATTTCCAGACCGTTCTGTTGTCAGTCAGTTTCACAAGCCTGGTGGCTTCAGTAAGATGGTGGAGCGTCATTATCTGTTCATGTTCTTTTCTACTGATCCAGATGAACTGCTGGATAATTACAAGCACCAATACCTACATTTTAAAAGGGACTAGTGATTTTGAGGAGGGCACCTCAATTTTTGGGTGCCAAACTTGACACACCTTAAAGGGACATGATCTTAGAAAGCGGTGAGCACCTGCCCGCTGAAAACCAGGCACCCTTAAGATGTTTCAAGTTGGGCCCCCGCAAAAAGGAGGCACCTAAAATCACTGGTCACTTAAGAAAATTTAGGCCAGGGCAATGTTCTGAGATTCCTTCTTGTGTTTGGCTGATGGCGACACTTCTGGTATGTTTTCTGAAACAACATCTAATCTTCTCAGTGTGGTGGAAGGAAAGAGTTTATTTTACCTCCTCTGGCTGTTACAAGATTCAAAACAACTCCTGTGAAATGGGCATGACCCAGTCAAATCAGGAAAAAACCCTAAACAACTTCATACCATATATGGGGGCCTAATCTTCAAACATCTCGCCTTGCCACGCCCCGTGTGTCAGTGTCTACCCATGTGCAAAGCCAATATAAAACACGACCATTCTGCTTTGGGAGTGTTTTGTCTACCCGAGGGGCAAGGCGGTGGGGTCTACTTGTGCTCTCTCAACAGTTTTCCTGTTTAATTCTGCTGACTTGAATGGAGTGACTGCTCATTTACATCAGTGTGAGAGCAGAATTTGGTCGTGGAAGTCTAAGAGGCTATTTTAAATACTCAGTACTGAGGATGCCTTTCAGGTGGGTTGTCTTTTTGCCCTGCTGTTATGCCTCAAAAATGTAAGATCCCATTTATTACTCTGACCTTGCAGGCTGAAAGATTTTTGCCCTAATTTCTTATTTTCCCTCGACACACAGTTAAAAGCACCAATCAATCCAATAGCTAGAAAAAAAATCTGCAGGCATTAATCTTATTTCTCATTTTAAGCACAGAGAATATTCTGAGTTCCATGTCCAGGCATTTGGCCTTGAAAATGCCATATTATGCTCCTACAGTAGCTATTAAACATGAATTAAGGGCATCTATATATAGTTTGCTATACCGTGCAGAATACATTTTATAGAAACACTTGAACTGTCATGAGGGATCATCAGACCAATGGTCCATTTACCCCAGCAGTAGCCAGGTCCTAGTGGTTCAGAGGAAGAGGAGCCCCTCCCCACCAATTGTCCCATCAGTTACACAGTGATGTACTCCGGGGTAGAATGCCTTCCCAACTCTCAAAAATTAGCTGTTTGGGCCAGGGGTGTCCAGTGGGTGTAGGGGCTTCTAAACTGTGGCTATCCAGGGTGACTGTGTTAAGATGAATATGTGCACATTGTCATGAATTTAAAAGTGGCTCCCTGAGCTGCAACCTACGATATTCAAACTGAAGGGTCTGAATCAGCCCCATCACGACATGGAGGATGTAGGAGTGGCGCCTCCACAGTTGCTTCATACTGCTTCTCCTGCAGCCCCAGGAGCTCTGCTGGGAGTAGGGTGACCAGACAGCAAGTGTGAAAAATCGGGACGGGGGTGGGGGATAATAGGAGCCTATACAAGAAAAAGGCCCCAAAATCGGGACTGTCCCTATAAAATCGGGACATCTGGTCACCCTAGCTGGGAGCAGTCACAGCAGTTGCTGTCCCTTCCCCGATGCATCTGCTCAGCACCTCCCCCCCCGCTGGCTGCCTCTGCACTGCAGAGGAGGGAGAAGAGTAGCTCTTGCTCCTCCATTGTCCACTTCCCTGCTGGGCTGCCGGAGCCCCACGAAGAGTAGGGTAGGAGCTCAGCAGGCTCTGCCTGAACCTCAGCCAAAATGTCTCCCCTCCCCCACACAGCCGCCCAGGGCAGCCCAGGACAGGGGAAAGAGAGAAGAAACGGCGAAGCTTTAACATGAGCCAGCTGGCCACAGACTTGGAAGGACCCTCAGGGGCCATGCTCCAAATGCGGCTAGCTGGAGCATAGCACATTCCAGTACCATGCGCTGAGCAGAGGGAGGGAGGAGCCAGAGTGCTTGCTGGGGACTCCCCCACAATGGGGAAATTCCCAGTAGGGGACTTCGGTGGTTTCCTCTCCCTCTGCACTGCCTGAGTATGGCCCCTCGACCTTTCTGAAATAATACATTTGGCCCTGAGGCTGTCAAGGTTGGACCATCTCTGACTGAGGCTCTGAAGCTCAAAGACTGATACAACAGCATTCCCGAACACTGACACTTAAAAAATATATTGATAGTCCCAAAATGCAGGTGCGTCGCTCCCTGTCACTTACTGCATCTATGGGATAACTTCATTATCCACTCATGGAGCTAGAGAGGAAAATGTGTGTCTGGAGGGCTAGTTCATAAAGACTAGAACTGTTTGTATGTACTTACAGGAGGAGGCATTAGTTCCTTCTGTTGATGCTTGTATCCCAAACACGGGCTCTGCAACACACAGAAGGTAACAACAAGGTCATAAGGAGATACAAAAAAACTATCACATTGTATTGGAAGATCCTGAACTTGTCTTCCCCAGAAAAAAATAAAGAAAACCACCGAAGGAAAGAAAAAAGAATAACAACTCCAGAAAGTGAGGAACTTCAAAGTCACTACAGCAAGTCCAGGGCACACTATGAATAAACAATTAATGCAAAAATGATCCATTGTCCTTGGAATGAAATGTAAAAAAAATTTGGCAGTGATAGGAACAATGTTTTCAGCTGCCTGTGACAGAATCAGGGGCAGCCAGAAAGCAGAGGGCCTGAAAGTGGCCATTCTATTCTGCGTATTGAGCAAGGAAGTGCTGAGAGCAAGTAACTCTCTAGAACAACGCCAAACAGATCTTCAAGGCTACATTAAATAATAGCTGTGCTTAGGGACTGCTGTGACTAAAAGGAGAGCAGCGTCTATGAAAGCCACCAGTTTTGGACATATCCACAGCCGGAACGGAGCACAGACACGAAACTGTGAAAGGAGGATATGTTCAAGAACAAAATTGTACTTAGTGGCAGCATAATGTGGTAAAAAAGAAAGAAGCAGACTTAAGCTGGCAGAAGTGAATCACAATTTGTAGGGCAGGTGAAGCAACTAGTTCTGGGAGACATATAAAACCAGGCCCAGGCCAATCAAACCAGGCCCAGACCTATTGAGACAAAAGGTACAAGGCCCAAATGCGTGCAACAAAACCAGGGCATGCATTTAGGAGTTGCAAAAGTTCTACCCATCGAGGGTCTGGGCAATATATAGTGTAACACATGAGTTCAGTAGTCATATGCAAAGGTGTGCAGGACAGCATCTCAGCTAGAAAGCAATAATACAGAACCCATGCAGAAAGAGGACTTGACTTGGGGTAGCAGTAGAATACCATGCAACCAGCGAGAGGAAGACAGAGTCAAGGAATGCTCAGCGTTGAACAACAACCCCAAGAATGTATCAGTGAGGTTTCTGATAGCCCATCGGGCACAGGCTAAACACACTGCCATATTCCTAGTAGAGATCTTAATTTAGAAACCAGGGTCACAGTAGCCCATTGGGGTTCGAGTGTAGGGCCCAAAAGGAATAATCATGTAGAGGGAAATCACACCTGAAGTTAAGGTGACTCTGCAAGTTCCTTCAGCTCCAAAGATACTAAAGCAGCACTCCTAGGCAATTGGACAGTGGCAGTCTAAACAGGAGCACTGCACACTAGTCTATTTCCAATCATCAAAGAAGATCTAATGTGCTCATCTGTATTGCAGGGTGCTGAATAATTCTGCAGGGTGCATAAAATCCCTATTATTCTGAAACAGCTAGAGGATTCTGTAATGATTTACAGAGCAGAAGTAGCATGGCTCCAGGATTAACAGCTTTGTGAGAATGGAAAAGAAAAATGGCACATTATGGATATATTTGGATGTACAAGAGCTGAACAGAGTCATCCCGACCCATCCTGACTCCATCCCAACGTAAGATGATGTCCTGTGCTAAGTGGCCAACTCTCTATACAGAATTCTAGAAAGACAGAGGCTGGAGAGAGTACCCTGAGAAGTAGTCATCAGACTTATGCACTTTAATACTCCCATGGGTGGAAAGTAGTTTTGTTATTTACGATTTGGTATTAAATCTGCAAGTGCAGTATTTTAGCAGCAAATGTCCTTTTGCACACCTCAGAATCCACATCATAGCCTCTGTCACAGCCACAGCAAAGAGGAAAATATTCCTGTACAGAAGCAGGCAATGGGAAGAACACAAGTAGCAAAACCGCAGGTTCTGTGAAGAAAGGAGTGCTGTGTACAGGTTTTGTTCTTACATCACAAGGGGTGAGGAAAGGAGAATAAAGCGCAGGCCAGGGCCAGCATGACACTCCTCTGAACAAAACTGGCTCCAGTGCTTACAGGAACACTTGCTATTAACTGTTTGGTCTAATATGTATCAAGTGAAGCAATACAGACAGCCACACTGAGAATATGAGTGAATCCTGGATCATCTGATTGGCATTTGTTAGACACCAGTGCCAAGATTTCCCAAGCCTACCACACACACAGATGCATCAAAGGACAGGCTGCAGGCATGCTTAATGCAAATTCTTGTGGTCACACTTTTCTCCTTGATCTAGCCTACCAATGTTGTCATCTCAGACTAAAAGCGGATACAGCATTCCAGAAGAGCTAGTGAGAGACCACTGTCCCTTTGCCAGCCCGGATCTGTGCAATTTTGCAAATCCGTGGGATATATGTCTTATCCACGCCAGTCTACAACTTCCTCAGCCAGACATGGTAGGAGAGACATGACCATTTATAAAGTATCACTACAGTGTTATATTTACCATCTACCATACAGGGACTATTATTAAAGTAACACTAATATTTCTTTTTTTTTTTAAAAAGAAAGACAGTGCACTCTGAATGCCCCTGGAGCCTAGAAACACGCCCTTCATACGCATGGAACACTTAGCAGCAGAGCTGCTCAAGGGCAGAATGTGGAGAGGAACACACACACCGATTTGAAGGTGAGCTAGACACAGAAGAGTTTATACCAAGCTGAAACAGGCTCAAAGGTGGTAAAAGCACAGACCAAGAATACCACCTGCATTCATGAAACCTGCACAAGGGCAGTACCAGACTGCAGATCCTGTCAGGTTAAGCCACCCATAGGAGAAAGATAAAGGAGGTGCTGGTGACCTGATCACACAGGTCGTATGGAGTCATTAAGGGACAAGAAAGTGTCACTATGAGCTAGCCAGGAACCTATGTGGGCCACATAGCTACTGAGGACCCACTCTTACACGAATGTGAGATAATCATTGTGTAGCCTGCTAGGAAACATGAACGTATTTGACACTGCCATCCTACAAAATGCACATGCACAGGCAGAGAGTCAGATACAGCTACTTGCCGGTGGGAAAGATTCTGTTATGGCCCAAGTGTAAAGATGTGTTCCAGCAGGTAAAGTGTTACTAGTAACCTATAACCCAAGAAGAGGTCAGGTGAGCTGCAGCACACTGACGGTTGCAGTGAACAAGGTAGGTCAACGTATACAGCTCAGAGACACTGGAAGTTATGCTTATCCCCTTCTTTAATTGTTTGCTAAAGAGCACCTCCACGTTAAAGTATTAAAAAGCAGGAATGTACTAAATAGCTCACTCCTATTTTAAAGTCACCAATGCAGGGCCAGTATTCAAGTCACTCTCACTCCCACATGCTGGAGCTCTGGCTCCAGGCAAATCATTATATGCAGAATGAGCTAGAGAGAGCAGACCTAGGTCTGAAGAACTAATTGGAGAGAGACGAGACCGTTTAATTTGACTTACGTGAGGAAGTTTTTGCTCCTTCTGTTGATACGGGTGTCTTGCTGGAGTGCTCTGTAAAACATAAAAGGTAACAGGAGGTTACAATATGGTTTCAGAAGATCCTGAACTCATCATTCTTAGCAGTAAAAGCCAGTTTATCTGTTAAGAAAGGACCGGCTCAAGGAAAAAATAGAAGCTCTAAAAAGCAAGCTCAGACTTCAGCCTCAGGGGCCAGGATGCCTACTGCAGTTGACTGTCTATTTGCAAAGTAGCTTCCTGGGGGAAAACACAGGATGATCTATGGGTAGAATGACCCTGTTGTTCAAGTCTCTCATTCTCATCTGGGAATAATGGATCCACGGCAACTGAGGAAAAGCACACAAATGGCTGTATTTATGGAACAGTTCAATTGAGTCCTTGTGCTTCTAAGCAGTTGGATTTTGCAAAGAAAGATTTCTGGTCATCCTATTTTACTTATTCGTGAATATATCCAATGGTGTCCTTCTCTACTTCATGGAAATCGTCTAACTCACATGCAACTCATGGTGGAGGCGGAAGTCTCTGCTTTGGAAGTGAGCATTCATGTTGCACAAAAGTGGAGTCAAGTTGTCGTTATACAAAAGTCCCAGGGAATGACAGCTCTTGGCATAATGCCATAGGCTTCTCCCCACTTTGCTTGTTGATATAAAAGTCGGTGGCAATGGTACATGATAGTACCAGCACTTAGCTCCTTGCCAGATGGTTAGCAGAGTGTCTAATAAGTAGATGGATGGCTTTCTGTTAGAGCAGGTTTCTGTGGGGACCCAGAGCACTGAACATCCATATCACAATATGCTATTGTGATGTCTGGCTGAGTAGAAAACTCTTCAGACATGTTCCTGGACTGTAAGTTTTCTGAAGTTGTCTAGACAGTTATCAAGCACTGAGGTGGTAAAGTTCTTTATCGCTGCACAAGTTACAACTCCATTAGTAGTACAATATCCTCATGCTTGGCTGGAGAACGAGAAGGGTCATAGATGCCACCATTTCAAGAAGTGTTGAGAACATCCTGCTTAGAATGTTAAGCATGTGAGCTTCCAGTAGATCAGACAAAAGGAATACAGAAGAAGAATGCAGAAGACACTTGGGAAAAGAACTCTGACAGCCATTGGCCATGGTATAGTGTTAGATCTTCCTGAACAACCGTGGTCTGCACCCAATTGTGGAGCCCTGTCACATTGTTCAAAATATTCTAACTCCCTGGGACATTCAGATTGTTTCCATTTTCTGTAGTCCTACAAAGATACAGAAATCCCTTATTGAGGCATGGGTTAGTGGAAGGATATCTGTCCACCATTTTCTTTCAAGGCAAATAAGACTACTACGTTGTTCTCTGTTCTTGATCCTGAGGTTGCACATGGACATGACCAGCATCAAGAACCAGTCTATGTAATTTCCCTCAATGTAGCTGCAATCAAAGCTTGATGTAAGGCCTTTGTATTAGGATCTGTTCACCTTTCTGGCCTCCCTTTTTCACTAGCTCTTCTGTTTGGATTTTTTTTCCTTGTGGCCCAGTTTCCTTTGGCAAATTTACTGATCTCTGGGACACGTGGTCCATGATTATCTCATGATGCAGGAAAAATTGTTATGAAGTGCTCCCCCGCTACTCTGTGGTGGGTGCTCTGCAAAAGAAAAGTGTACATATGCATATAAAATACTAGGGTCAAAATCTTGTCACACAAGGTCATGGCATGTGGGGGTGCATGGCTGGGCACCAGTAAATATCTATGCAGCTTGTCAGAGATGGAGACAGTGCACTGATATATAATCTGAGCTGCCCGAGCAATTAACCTTTCTTAAAAATGAGAGGGGACGCAGCAGGTCTGGCACCTCAGACATCTCTGCCTCGGGCCGTACTGGAGCAACATTTTCTTTTCTTCTGAAAGAAACAGTGTTCCATTCAGTGCCTGTGCTGAGCTGGCACTCTCACCGTTCTCGTCACAGGCTGGGCAGCAACAGTCAAGGCTTAGTCCATGCTTCCACCAATACAGACGGTGAGTTGCATTTGTAGTGGGAGATATGACCAGAAGCTCGGCACCAACAGGGCTTCCAGAAGAACCACATTCAGAGAACAGGTGGCACAGACACACAGCATCAAGTGTGGTTAGTAACATCAACAGCTGAAGGTGTCAAACACAACAGGTGCTTATGATCGCTTATCGAGGACTGCATGCTGCACCACTGCCGCGATGCATTCCACTCTGCACAACACCTGTAGAAAACAGGCTGAGGAGAAAGAGGAAGGTGGCCTCCAGCGCTCGCAGAGGCGGAAGAGCAGGAGGAGGTTTTCAGTAGTGGTATCTTCAGCACTGTGAGAAGCTGGTGATCTGCAGAGTGGCTTCTGGCCCTCTCTTCAGCTTCACATCTTGGTCTCCATCAACAGCAACAATGTTAATAGCCCTGTCCATTGTAACTCCCCCCCACGTGTATTCAATTTCTGTAGTGGGGATGCGTAGAGCCATTGAATCAAACTGTAAACCCTGTATATGATGGAAACCAATTCGAGCCAGGGGGCGGGGAAGCACCCCTAGTGCCAGCACCTATGCACATATCCCATTCCTCTTGGGGCACATCTAAGGTCTGTGAGAGTCGCTGTACTGTCAGGGCTTAACAAAAGACACAAACTCTTCCCTGAACATGGAAACATTTGCCTGTTGCTCCTCCACTTCCCTAGCCAAAAACTGCAGAGGGAGAGGCAAGTGAAATGTTGGTTTTTTTGAGGTAACACGGCAGGAGTTCTCACTCCCACTGTCCCGGTCCTCCAGCCAGACCCAGTCTGCGCTCTCTCCCTGGCAGGTGACTGAAGAGAAGGCAAAGACCACGAAGGGCTCAGCAACACAAACTGCCTGCTGTATCTTCAGTCTGATCCATTGTTCTCATCCATGAAAGCTGTGCTGAGAAAGAAGGGATAACCGCTCAGACAAGGAGTGCTGTGTGAACTCAGCTGAATGGTTTACTTGCTGGAATCTGACCTGACATGCCGCTCTTTCAAATCATTCCCAAAGGTGGGCTGACACCCATTGTGTCCATGCCTTCATAAGAGCTGGAGGCACAGCTTTGACACCACTAATGGACTATACCTGATCTAGCTGACATTAAACAGATGACTGCACAAACCAGGTCAGCAACGCCCTGCCCTATGAACCCAGGCCCCTCTGGCACAGTCAGCTAGCCATGCCTGGAGGAGGAGGGGCTTCACAGATAAATGGGGAGACAGACAGGAAGGGAAAGCAAGGAGCAGAGAAATCCACTCCTAAGCAGTGTTCTCATCAGGGACTCCCAGAAAGAGAAGGATCCCTGGAATAAAAGGCAGACCTCCTCTCACTCACAGGCAAAGGGTCCTGTTGGAATAGAGGGAGTTTCCTTCTCCAGAGCCTGGCAGAGAGACTGTGATGATCCAAAGCTACAGGAAAAGGTCCTAATCATGTTAAGAACAGAGAATGCCTTTCTCCAGGGATAACTCCCGGTGCCCTCGTCTCATATAGAAGCCACTGGCACATCTCTGCGCTCCCTTTCTGCAGCGTTCTATGGCGAGTATGCGGTGTATGGAGGAGTTTGGTGAGATACCCATTTATGTTTAGTGATATAGTGTATGTATGAAAATATAACCGGACATGGAGGAATTGCTTTTAGCATGTTTCATTCACTTTCCAAGTGTTGGCTTTCATGTAGCTCCTGTATAGTACAAAGCAACATTGTTATTAAACATTTGATTTCAAACGAATAATTGGGGTTATGTTGCTGACATACCAAAAGGACGATCTGTCCATTCATATCTTCATGTTATTTATTGATCATTGAAAAGCTGAGCTAGTTATCCCTACGGGTTTCCCCTCTAGTTCCTTGGAGTTGATAGATTGGTCATTTTTATGTGACTCATATTCCTGTAGAAAGTTCCAAATGGAACAGAGACCCCTGTGTTTCTCATGGCTCCATTGAGATCATGCTTCCTGATGCTTGCGAGAGCTCTGCCCCTACTCCAAACTCCGAGGGATATTTCTGCCTGAGCTCATCTGAGTGGTTGCTGCTGTCATTTACTCTTTTCATCACTGAAAGCTGTCCAAAGGAATGGAAGTTGCCCACACACATTTCCCCCCCTGCCCAGCTATGTTCATAGCTCCTTACCCTCCTCATCCATTCATGAGGGGTGCTGAAGTGGTGACACTGTGACAATTCCTACTCAAATTGCACCATTAAAACAAATGCAACTAGGTCCAGATCCTCAGCTGGATTCCACAGGCTGCAATGGAGCTTTGCTGATTGACACCAGCTGAGAATCTGGCCCACAATTCCTAGCCTGGCCTCGTCAAACACACAAGAGAGGGATAGTCTGGTCTCTTGCTCTAATCAAACTTCAGACTGATCAATATAGGGCCACGAAGGGATTTTTCTTTCACGAAATGCATTGCACAGTTGGCCAGGTGCATTATGGGATTTAATGTTTGTAAGGCTGGATTTCATTTATGATTTTATTTGCCTTCCTCTTAAGCATCAGACATTGGCTACCTGCAGAGGCAGGATAGTGGATTCAGTGGACCAGCCTATGGTGGCATGAGAAATCCTGCATTCTTAACTGTCTCCATTTGACATGCTGAATGGTGTTATAGTACCAACACTATTGCGTTACACTGTGAAGAAGTCCACGCATTAATGAAATGGTGGCTGCACATCACCATTTCCAAACGGGGATGTGTAAAGTTGAAATCAATGCAGGGTGTTCAGTACTTTTGAAAATACAGTTATTTCCTTTGGTGTCTACATATGGATTTTGGTGTGTAACTTTTGGAAGACAAATTTGAAAACTCTGGCCTTAGTTTATATTACTGTATCAATGCTCTTTTAGTACAGTTAAAATGATCCTTAAAAAATAAGAAAAGTAAAAAGTGTGCTGCAAGAACCCCTTTGCATAGGAAAAGTGACAAATTAGTATATGAAAAGCAATTAGCATAATGCACCCAAATCCCAGTGCTCTCTATTTATAGATCTCCAAAAGAGTTTTGTGCATCTTTACTGACCTCAGCTACAGTCCTTCTTAGGGAAGCACATGTGAAAAAGAAGGAGGCCAAATAAGAAGGCAGTTTGTACCCTGTGGGCAAGTTACGCTCATTATAAATGAAAAGAGGACAGATGAACTGCTGCATACCATTAAGACTGCTAGAAACTAGAAATTGTAATTTTTACAATATTCTTATCATTTGATTTTAGTTGTATTTTTTAAATAAAAAAAAAATCTATTTATAAGGCACCCTACATGAGAAATTCAAGTTCCTTTCATCTCCAAACAAATTCTACGAGACGATCTGTCCAGCCAAATACAGCACATAGCCTGGCAGGAAGAAAAAACAATCCAGCACAAGGGCAAACCTGATAGTCTTCAGGCCCACATTCCAAACACAAGGGGACTACTTTGCACTTGGAAGGAGAATAGGGAAAACAAAAAGTAGCTGTCAAAACACAATAAGTAGACCCAAGTTCAATCAAAAGTAGCTAACTAGAACAAAAAGGGCTTCTGTGGCACATAATAATATGTGAGCATGTAATTAAAGACTGTACCATAATGCATATACACAAGGGGGCCAAATTAAGGGTCCTTCGGCAACTTTATTTCTGGCATTTCCCAACTTCTAAGTTCTTGATTTTGCAACCCTAACATTTTTTTGTATGCAATTTTCTAGATTTTTACCCCAGGAATTCCATTAAGCCGTATCATATTGACATCCATGTGAGCATCAGCAGGGCTGGAACCTTTAGATCCACAGCACAGACCTCTGCTGCTTGACCTAATGGAGTAACTGATAACAGTAACAGGTTGTAATGCTCTAGGAGGAACACACTTTGCCAGTGGGTTTCACAGATAATTGCTGACAGCAGAGGAATCTTTGGTTACATTCCCAGTTCTGAAAGAGAATGTAATCGAGTGGGCTCAGACCCTTCTGCCCCCTTTTATTCCCCAAGCCCGACTCCTTCTGTCCCTGTCATGTCTCATCTCCCCCATCCCTGGCTCCGCGTGCCAGTCTCCTTACCTAGCCATTCCCAGTCTCCACCCCCTGCCCAGACACTTTATCCTAGTCCTAGTTTCCCCCTTCAGACTGCCCATCCAGATCCCAGTCTTTCCCTCACCCCATCACCTCATCCCGTCTCCCTCCCCAAGCTCCTTGCCCAGTCAGTCTTAATCTCCCCCGACACAAGGCTCCTCATTTGATCTCAGTCTCTCTCCCCTTCACCACAGCAGTCCCCAGCAGCAATTGCAGGTAAAGTCCTGGAGCATACTCAGTGACAACAGTGCATGCACAGTCTGGGCAGCACCTGGAGCTGTGACTGGAGGGAGCATGCTCAGTGCACTCTTTGGAGAATTTAGCTGCCAAATTCTGACAATTCTCTATTTACTATAGGTGAACTGAGATTTTTCAGACTTCTACTTTGAACAGATTTGGGTGTTTTTTCCAAGGAACAGCAAAAGGCATATCCCTGGCAGCAGGGCAACTGCCACAGCCAAATTTCAAATCCCTGCTCCACAGCATGGAGGCACAAGCACTTCTCAACAAAATGGCTGTAAGAATCTTTGTAACAGTCTGTAGCCCCCTATGTTTACCCCTTTTTCAAGACTAAGGTAAATTCTGTACAAAGTATGCCTTGTGAGATATCATTTGAAAGCTCATAATTTACTGATCATTATTGTCCTGGTAAAATATGTGTGGCAGCATTGTATGTAAAGGTATAAAATTCTACCGCATGGCATTACTGAAACGTTCCAAGTTCAGAAAAGCAGCCACAAACCAGTTCCTCTGAGACAGAAGGCCTCAGCTAGGTGTCAACGAAATCAAATGGACCTGCACCTGGTTAAGTCGCTATTCTTTGGCAAGAAAGAGCAAGAAATTTACATCTTGATTAAAAAAAAACAGCTGGAGGTTCCTGTCCACACAGACTTTCTGTCTCCTGAACCCCAGCTGGAGATGATTCTCAAAGAGGAGGAAAAGTATAAGAATGGAGAACATGCCCCAAGTTATTCCTCCCTTTTGCACTACCCATGACAGCCACAACACTTGAGGAACAAAGAAACAGTTTTGGACTGAGAGAGGGATCCTGTCTGAAAGGAATTCAGCCAGTAAGACTGCTGAAGCATGTGGTGAGACAGACTTTTGCTTTGAAGTCACTTAACTTGTTAAGTTAGGTAGTAGTTGCATTTCACTTTTATTTTCTTGCAACCAACTCTGATTTTTATGCCTCATTACTTGTAATCACTTAAAATCTATCTTTCGGTAGTTAATAAACTTGTTTTATTGTTTTATCTAAACTAGTGTGCTTGGACTGAAGTGTTTGGGAAACTCCATTTGAGATAACAGGATTTGTGCATATCATTTTCTATTAATAAAATGACGGCATTTATAGGAGCTTGTGTTGACCAGGAGGGAGCTGAGCAGTACAAGACGCACATTTCTGGGGAAAGTCTGGGACTGGGAATTGGCTGGTGTTGCCGTACAGTGTAATTCAAGAGTGGCTGCCCGTACCACTCATACGGTATAGCTGGGAGTAATTTACATGCTGGAGGGTGGGTGAGAGCAGACCAGGAGTTGTTGCTCTCACAGCGAAGCAGTGTAAAAGGGACCCCAGAACTGAGGGGACACAGCTATTCAAATGTCCAGATTGTACCCTGGGGAATGTCCCAATCTTTTAATATAATCCCATTCTCAGAAACAGCTGAACCATTTTAGCTGAAATTTAAACAAATAAATACATAAATTCAGCCCAAGTCAGACACCTGACAAATTTCAGCCCAAACAAGTGAAGTTTGATAATGTTATACAGCACTGAAAACAGGATCTTATAATGGAAAGTGCAGAGCAACATTAACTATAGCGGCTGCTACCACCTCCACCTACTTTATGTTTGTACAGCAACTAGCACTACAGGACTGGAGCCTCTAGGTGCTACCAGAACTCAAATAACTAATACCACTACATACGTACAGCTATTCCTTATTATTGCATTTAGAATGTAATACAAAGAATATGGGGTTACGACACTGCGACTGTATAAACACACAAATTCTAGCAGTGATCACTTTATTTAATTAAATAGATGTTAACAGCAATGGTTCTCAGCCACTGACACGTGTGCCAGCACAAGCAAACCGAGACTCTGTCGCTTATACCTGGCTCGCTATCCTGCCATCAGGTGGTGACCCCCACAGCCAGGGATGAACTTGGGATCCCAGCTCTCCGCTGCACCAGCTGTGCTCGGCTTCCATTCAACTCTACATGTGCTAACATTCCACAACAGCACTTAGACTGCTCCAGACCTCAGCCAGCCACAGCACATGGCTGTTTTCAGGCTCCTTCGGTGACTGTGAGATGGACGTGGAAGTTGATACAGAAGAGCTGAATGAGTTTTTATTATTGTGGCAAGTTACAGACCACACATGTGAAGGGGAGCCACATAATGTCTACACTTCAGGCCTCATTACAGAGGTTGGATCCCAAATCTATCATTAAGGTCGAAAGGGGAAGAGGTCACTGGCAGCAGAGGAACAACGGGTGAGAAGGTCACTGGTACAGTGGCTGTCAGAATCTGCTGAATGGATGCTGCTCTCTGAGACAGTGGGGAACCAGTGCTTTTGTAGTCACCAGATGTTACCCATGTTGCCCCTAATTTTGGATGGAAAATTCCGCCAACAATAGCAGCTGCTCAGAGGTTTGGTTTGCTAGTAGAACCAGCTGAGATGGGCAGTGTCAGTGAGGCCATCACACATGCATGCTGAATTTATTTATCAAAGTGAGTATTACTACACAGTATGAGATGGTGTTTGATATTGGCTTATCAAATTTAGTTTAGATCTAGGGTTCAGCCTCTTTGGAGACACAAGGGCCGGCTGCAAAGTTTAGATCAGGACCAAACTTTCCTCAAGTTCAGGAGTACTTGATATATTAAGTCTATTCTATTCTATACACACACACACTAAGTCATTCCACAACCATACACTAACAAAAAAGCCCAAAGTCTTAGACTGATGACAAATAAAGATTATAGTTTCATTTTCCAATTTGCATGGTACTTCTCTCCTTGTTCAGGGCACAGTGTGCCACAAATATGCATTGCATTGTAATTATGTCTTCAAATTCCATCACATTAAGAGACAAAAGTTGTCTTTTAGTTGCTGTATTGAGCTAATCAGGTGTATGGTCCCCCCCACCCTCATAGGCCTTCTACTTGAATTTCACTGTCAATATGTTTTAATTACTCAACAACAAGTCCAAGAAACAGAATTTAAGCGTATACCTGCCAACTGGGGTCATAACCAGAAAAAGTATTGTGAAAAGGTTTATATACAGTGATACAAACTAAATGTTGCTAGAAGCATATGTCACGATTCCTATCAGTGAAACAGAAAGGAGCTTTGAAAAATATAATTTTGTAGCTTCAAATGACTTTGAATAAGCTTGAGAGCTCTGCTTGCTCAGATCCTCCATTCCTCAAATCACAAGTCTAAATGACAGTATATGAGACAGGCTTATATCTATGAATGACTTCATATGTTGATCACGTAGCCTGCATTAAAACATTTCCCTCACGTGCCAGCTGTCAGGACAACTATCGACATATGTGAAAGGAGAGGTGGTCACGTTCCGTAGCCATACGAATAGTACTTAGTGATGAGGGCTGGTTTTTAGTAAAGGCACCGGACTGGGTCTCAGGAGATCTGGGTTCAATTGCCTGTGCTGCCACAGACTTAATCTCTATGTGCCAGTTACTCTTTTGTATAATGGGAACAGGGATACCCTCTTTCTTCCACCCTTTGTCAGTCCTGTCTGTTTAGATCATAAGGTCTTTGGTGCCAGGGCTGAGTCTCACTATGTGTTTGTACAGCGCCTAGCACAATGGGGTGTCAATCTCTGTGGAGTCTTCCGGGTGCTAATGTAATGACGACTCAGCTTGTTTGCATAACGAGGGCCAATTTAATCTAAAATCGGTTGTACCTATTTATCAGGCCTAATGTTTTTAAATGTATTTTATTTACACCACAATAGACTTAAGTGTTTTCATCTCTATTTTGCTTCCAGTGTGGTCTAGTGAGGATGCACCTCTTGCAATGCTTGCAAGGTTCTCATTCCCCTGCAGACCCTTTTGTCCGGATGGCTCTTTTAATGCAAGAACTTTTAAACTGCAGTTAAACAAACAGCCACGTCTTACCATTGGTGTCCGTGATGGTAATGCTGGCTTTGGTGCTGTCATTCCCTAGTTTGTTGCTCACTTTGCATGTGTATTCCCCAGCGTCCGCCAGTGATGCTTTAGAAATGTGAAGTTCCGAGTACTTCCTGTGGAATCAGGAGCAACATGTTACATCTTTTATCGGAGTAATAATCATGACAAGCAGCTAATGCATTTATCCAATGAAGAGATTCATCTTCCATCCTCTGACTACACCAGTTTACCCCTACCCGAGTTTGGAGAACTCTGCAGAATAGGCACATGAAAGAGCTGAAATAAATACATTTGTTTATACTTTTCTGCTTGAGAGTTCTCATTGTTATTAAGGGAAATTTACAAAAACCAGCCTTCTCCCTTCAAGAAACTGGACCAGGAGGTGCTCCGACACCACGGACACAGGTGCCTGTACAAAATATAGATAGATTCTCCTGTCACTGAGGTTCATGCTGCCAGTAGCAGAGTTCTGTGCAAGTACTGTAGTTTCTAGCATCTGAATAAATAATCATGAGATGCAAGACGCTCTTTATGCAATCTTTGAAACCCCACTAGGAAATCACTGTCCAGCGCGAACAAAAAATTGTGGACAGCAGTGCAATCTGCATGAGGCTACATTTTGTTCCTGGCAAGGAGATGTAATTTAATCAGTCTCCAAGGTTTTAAGATTAGATTTTAAAATGCACAACTCCTGCCTGGCCATTTATTTGGTAGGAGCACATTCTAGTGCCCTGACCACAAGTAACCTCAGTAATTCCATTACCTGGACCAGTCATTCTCAGCTCTCTGTTTGGCCACAGAACAGGTACAGCACAGGCGGTTTAGGTATAGGCTTCCTCACACTGCCAAGCCAATCTGGTTTAGCCCTGCCCAGGGCAGACCATCTCTAAGGATGAGAGGGTAATTCACTCTTTGCTCTCTCTCCTGAGAGTGCCCATATGGTCGGAATTTGGGGCCACATGAAGTGGTGGTTGTTATATTGTGGACACTTGCGAACTCCCAGCAGAACTAAGGCCTGTTCGACACCTCAACTGTAGGTCAACAGAGCGACATGGCTCAGGGGTGTGAAAAATTCACACCCTTGAGAGAAGTCGTTAAGCCAACCTAAGCCCTGCTGTAGACACTGGTAGGTTGATGGAAGAATTCTCAAGGGGTTGATTACTACAGCGATGGGAAAACCCTTCTTTCGCTGGGCAAGTGCCTATACTACAGCAACACAGCTGCAGCACTGCAGCTGGGCCACTGTAATGCTTGGCATGTAGCCACAGTCTGAGAGTCTGAACTCTCTGCACACAGGGTGCCAAGCAGTCATCGAACTGAAATGATGGTCAGGAGCGGATGAGCTGGGCCGGATTCAAATTGGAGGCGGTAACCTAGAGGTAAAAGGCTCTATCTACCCTAGTACCAATCCCCAGAGCCAACCAATGCCCCTTCTCAGCTCTTCCTTGTGGCCTATTGGTCTTGCAACAGTATGGAGCAGTTGTTGCTAAGTCGCTTAAGGTTTCCTGTTTTCACACGAAGGCACAATTGTGGAGGGGAAGAATCAGAACAGCTCTGATGCTTGGGGGGATGGGGGGGGAGGGAGAAACAGTGCCAGGCAGCCACTGCAGACTCAAGCCATCAGGGAGACAGGGGGCTGTAGACCAGCAGGCCATTATCAGAGGGAGAGGAAGGCATAGGCGCGGGAAGTAGAGGTGCGGGGGGTGGGGCCAGCGACCAGGAACCGAGCCCCAGGTGAGGTGAGGGGTTGGGGAGTGGAGCGTGGGCGGAGGGCCAGGAACAGGGCATAGGCGTGGGAAGTAGAGGTGCGGGGGGTGGGGCCGGCGACCAGGAACCGAGCCCCAGGTGAGGTGAGGGGTTGGGGAGTGGAGCGTGGGCGGAGGGCCAGGAACAGGGCATAGGCGCGGGAAGTAGGGGTGCGGGGGGTGGGGCCAGCGACCAGGAACCGAGCCCCAGGTGAGGTGAGGGGTTGGGGAGTGGAGCGTGGGCGGAGGGCCAGGAACAGGGCATAGGCGTGGGAAGCACCCCCAGGTTTTATGCGGGGCCGCCGGCCCTGTGCCCCACTCCCCAGCTGCTGGCTCCATGCATTAAACCTGGGGATGCTTCCCGCGCCTATGCCCTGTTCCTGGCCCTCCACCAACTCTCTGCTCCCCAACCCCTCACCTCACCTGAGGCTCAGGTCCTGGCCGCCGACCCCACCTCCCGCTCCCAGGCCTCCGCTCCCGGGGGTCTAGTCCCGGGGCCCAGTGCCTGGTCCCATGGCCGAGGCTCTGCTCTTGGCCCTGCACGTGGGGTCCCGGCTGCTGCCCCCAATGCCAACTCCTGGCCCCACTCCCGCCCCCAGCTGTGGCCTCAGCCCCGTTACCCCTGTCCAGGTCCCCCCTCCTGGAGACACAGCCCTGCTCCCAGCCTCTGCGGATGGGCGGACAGGGGTTAAGAGGGATGGCTTTCAGCACCCCCCCTACTAAAAATGTTCCAGCGCCACTGGAAGAAGGAGTAGGCCAGTAGAGCAAACCAGGGGCTGGCAGAGCCTAGGCCGGCTAACTCAGGATGCAACATCACCCCACTGGTAGGCTGAGAGGAGGCCAGCTAAAGTTGTGGAGCCAATTCATGGAACAGTATTCACTGACCCACCTTCCTGGCTGGAGTTCAGGTGGCATGATGCTAGCTGCTTGTGGATGATGGGGGATAAGAATATGTAAGAACATGAGAACGGTCACACTGGCTCAGACCAATGCTCTATCTAGCCCAGTGTCCTATTTTCCAACAGTGGCCAATGCCAAGTGCTTCAGAAGTAATGAACAGAACAGGTAATTGAGTGGTCCATCCTCTGTTGTTCACTCCCAGCTTCTGGCAGTCAGGGGCTAGAGACAGCCAGAGCATGGGATTGCATCCCTGACCATCTTGGCTAAAAGCTAACAAACCTATCCTCCATGAACTTATCTAGTTAGTTTTTTTGAACCCGGTTATAGTTTTGGCCTTCACAACATCCCCTGGCAACAAGTTCCACAGGTTGACTGCAGGGCCAGCCTAGACCAAATGGCTCAGCAGGCGAGGAGCATCTCTGGCACTCCCCCCTCCATTTGTTAAATGTTTGAATACCTTATGAGATTCTATAAAGATCCAGAACATTCTAGGTGGTTAGTGAAAAAGGAATCCACATACAGAATACCTGAAACATGTAACTTCAAACATTCTATTTTCCCTTTTGTCACTAACAACAAAAACAGCACCCCGAGCCTGGTGCCCACCTGGTTGCCTGAGTCGCCTGCCCCTAAATCCAGCCCTGGTTGACCATGCGTTATGTTGGTTGTTTTAAACCTGTTGCATATTAATTTCATTGGGTTACCCCTGGTTTTTTTTCATGTGAAGGAGCAAAGAACACTTCCTTATTCATTCACTTTCTCCACACCATTCATGATTTTACAGACTTCTATCATATCCCCTCCTTAGTCGTCTCTTTTCCAAGCTGAAAAGTCCCAGTCTTTTTAATCTCTCCTCATATGGAAGCTGTTCCAAACCCTTAATCATTTTTGTTGCCCTTCTCTGTACCTTTTCCAATTCTAACAGATCTTTTTTCAGATGGGGCAATCAGAACTGCATGTAGTATTCAAGGCGGGGCATATCATGGATTTACATTGTGGTATTACATTTTCTGTCTTATCCCTTTCCGAATGTTCGCTTTTTTGGCTGCTGCTGCACATTGAGTGGATGTTTTCAGAGAACTATCCAAAATAACTCCAAGATCTCTTTCTTCTGTGGTAACAGCTAATCCATCCCCCATAATTTTGTATGTATAGGTTGGCTTATGTTTTCCAATGTGCATGACTTTGCATTCATCAACGTACAGTTTCATCTGCCATTTTGTTGCCCAGTCACCCAGTTTTGTGAGATCCCTTTGTAAGTCCTCACAGTCAGCTTTGGACTTAACTCTCTTGAGTAAATTTGTATTGTCTGCAAATTTTGACACCATGCTGTTTACCTCTTTTTCCAGATCATTTATGAATATGTTGAATAGGATTGGTCCCAGTACAGATCTCTGGGGGACATCACTATTTCTCTCTCTCCTTTCTGAAAACTGACCATTTATTCCTACCCTTTATTTCCTGTCTTTTAAAGCAGTTGCTAATCCATGAGAGGACCTTCCCTCTTATCCCATGAAATGGGGATAAAATTCTTACAAAAGCAACTGGAGAATGCAAAGTACTGCATCTTTGGTTTATAGTCTTATGCGAGACCAACATTCAAGTGCACAGTAATAAAAAGCACAGTTTCAACAGTCTCTCATATTTTAGACTCCCACCCACATTTCAGCTTCACGTTGAGGGGTCTACTTTCCTCTCTCTCTCTCTCTCAGTCATCCAGATCCATGAGAACCATCTACGCGACACTTGTGGCAGAGGAACAAACCCTCCGCTCTGCACAGTTGTAATTCTTCATAACGTTTAAGTGATATCTTAACTTAGAAAAAACAGTGAGGTCTAAACTTTTAATTTTAGAATAGAAAAGGGAAGTTAGGAGATGAAAATAAGTCACATTAGTTGTGGAATTCTAACAAGCCTGGCATTTTGTTATTTTTCTTATGTGCAAAATATGTAGCAATGGTTTCAAAATCTGAGAAAGAAATTGAATATTTACAGCATCAATGGTATTATCGGTATTACTGTTAGCTAATGTTACAATTCAGATAACTGAGTGCGCACCCAAACTCATTCATCACTTCAAATGAAGAAGCAGCCAAAAAATGCTGGGCTCATCTGCATGCATGCAAGGAAGAAAACCCCACCCAGAGTGCAGTCAAAGCCCAGACTATAGGAGTGCTCAGTGTCATAGACTGAGTGTCTCGAAGCTGGGTCCTCGGGGCCCCAAGGCAGGGCTCAGACAGCAGCCTTCACCCAGCAGCTTGCTGGTACCAGCAGGTAGTATGGGCTGGTGGACTCTAGCTCACCAAAGGCACCACCCATGTTAGAGGAGACGTCCGGCCTCTCCAATTGGCTCAGGCTCACTTTTTAAGCCACAAGGAGGCACAGGAAGTTGTCTGAGCAACTCGGGGAATCCCTGGCTGGCTGCTATATTGGACTCTGCCTTCTCATCTGACTTCTGAGCCCTGCCTTAGAATATAAGAATGGCCATACTGGGTCAGACCAAAGGTCCATCCAGCCCAGTATCCTGTCTTCTGACAGTGGTCAGTGCCAGGTGCCCCAGAGGAAGTGAACCTAACAGGTAATGCTCAAGTGATCTCTCTCCTGCCATCCGTCTCCACCCTCTGACAAACAGAGGCTAGGGACACCATTCTTTACCCATCATGGCTAATAGCCATTAATGGACTTAACCTCCATGAATTTATCTGGTTCTCTTTTAAACCCTGTTACAGTCCTAGCCTTCACAACCTTCTCAGGCAAGGAGTTCCACAGGTTGACTCTGCGCTGTGTGAAGACCTTCCTTTTATTTGTTTTAAACCTGCTGCCCATTAATTTCATTTGGTGGCTCCTAGTTCTTATATTATGGGAACAAGTAAATAACTTTTCCTTATTCACTTTCTCCACACCACTCATGAGTTTATATCCCTCTATCATATCCCCCCTTAGTCTCCTCTTTTCCAAGCTGAAAAGTTCTAGCCTCTTTAATCTCTCCTCATACGGGACCCGTTCCAAACCCCTAATCATTTTAGTTGCCCTTTTCTGAACTTTTTCTAATACCAGTATATCTTTTTTGAGATGAGGAGACCACATCTGTACGCAGTATTCAAGATGTGGGCGTACCATCAATTTATATAAGGGCAATAAGATATTCTCCATCTTATTCTCTATCCCTTTTTTAATGTCAATATGGGGTTTACCTGTGATTATCCCAAGGTGAACAGCATCAGATCATAAACTCATTCAAGCAAGCTAATAGGCTAAGAAAATACTGCATCTGTGACACTTCTGCCGATGTCATTAGCTAACAATATGCATCAGGATATTGCACCAGTAAATAACAGACTGCAATTTCATCTCCTCCACACCAAAGTCTGTTGGTTTTGGTATCTGTTGCTCATACCTTCCCTGTCATTTTAAAGGAAGCTGCAAAGCTCCTGCTTCCATTTCTGTTTCAGTAGTTGGCCACTTATTCTGCCTAACAGATATTTTTACATTTTGTTTAAAATTTTACATCTAATTTGTTGGAATTAAAAAAAAAAGTTTCTTTCTTGAAATGACTTTGCACTTTCTATTATGCGGTCACATAATGAGCAAAGAGTTGGTGTGTAAAATCTGAAATTAACAAAAGTCACTTTTGATGGTTGGACACTACTTTCAACCTTAATGGGATTTTATTAATATGTAGAAAGTGTTCTTCTGAACTGTCTGGATTGATGAAGCCAATAACATTAGGCTGCCTTGAATCCTGATGATGCTAGTGCGTGTCTTCTGCAGCAGCAATATAACTCATTCATTAAGTAGCCATTTGTCTTTAAAACAGATATTAATTCTAGTCAGTTCAGAAGACTCTCCACACTTTAGTTCATATTTTCCCTACTTCATTATTATAAAAATTCCATATTAATAGAATATCAGGGTTGGAAGGGACCTCAGGAGGTCACCTAGTCCAACCTGCTGCTCAAACAAGTCCCATCCCCAGATAGATTTTTGCCCCTGAAACTCTAAATGGCCCCCTCAAGAAATGAACTCTCAACCCTGTGTTTAGCAGGCCAATGCTCAAACCACTGAGCTACCCCTCCCCCAATATTAAAATTGGTTGTCTGTATAACAATATAGCAGCCCAAAAATAAAAAATATTTGCCTGCTCAATTATCTTGTATCATAAAAACACTAAAAATAGAGAAATATTAACCATTTAAATTCATTTTAGCTTGGTATGGGAGATTTCTTGTGTTCCTTCATTAATCCAATTTGCACATAATATAATTCTGATCTTTACTGCATTCACCTGCACTGTATTATTTTTCCACTTATTTACTTAGCTTTAATATGTGCCTGTCCTAAGTTTGTGTACAATACAATCTAAACATGAATTTCAACTGAGCCAAGGGCTATGTTCATGATCTTCCACCAAAACAATACCTCTCTCTTCTCAGGCCTGGAGGGGTAGCAGCCAAAACAACAGCAAGACCCCATTTTCTCCCCAAGTTACAATTCTGAATGACAAATTCCTTCAGTTGGGGACACACCACACTCCGAATCTCAGCTAGACACTCTGACCCACAGCACCTCACGTACATATGGAACAGGACGGCAGACAAACAGAGTCCTGTGGTACAGAGAATGGGAGTGATGTCAGGGCAGAGGAGCTGCCAATGCTAACCTGTGAGGACTCTCAGGGTATGTCTACACTGCAATTAGACACCTGGGGCTGGTCTGTACTAGCTGACTTGGGCTTGCAGGGCTCGGGGTAAGGGGCTGTTTAATTGCTGTGTAGATGTTTGGGCTTGGGCTGCAGCCTGAGCTCTGGGACCCTCCCACCGCACAGGGTCCTAGAACCTGGACTCCAGCCCGAGCTGAACATCTACACTGCAATTAAACAGCCCCTTAGCCATAGCCAGCTGGCACGGGTCAGCGGCGTTGGTTTTTAATTGCAGTGTAGATATACCCTCACAGACAACCCCTGTGCAGTTTGTCACAACTTTATCACTTTTTCGGTAAAAGCACAGAGCCACTCAAGCAATTTTAACTCTCCCTGCCCGTTTCCACAGGCATATCACCAAATACCTTGTGGGCAGTGGTACTGAAGGCAGCTGATGGATCTGAAAGAATCGGCATAGGCACTTGATTTGCTTCCACTTCCAGAAGGCCAGTAGCCAAGCAGACCAACTAAGTAAGTCTCTGTACCATATCCTAGCCTAAAAGCAGATTGGGAGGGGTCAGGGAAATCAGAGGGTTCCAAGTATTCCCAGAGTTGCCTCATTAGTCCTTCCCAATAAATCCTCTGTGCCAGGGAAATCAGAGACAGGGTCAGAGATTAAGTTCCTCAGAATCCAGATACAGTTTCTTGGGCCAAGGCCTAACAATTGCTTCTTTATGAGATTTTGCTTCTATACCCTTTCTAAAAGGCGGCATTGATCCTCTCCTCCACTAATGGTCTCAACATCTCCCTGCAAAACTTGGTGAGTTAAGAGAGTCATTAGTCCGATGTTCTCCAATGGTCATACACCTAAGCTCCTCAAGCACATCAAGTAACATAGGGTGAACAACATTGGCCAAAACAGAAGAAAAAATGGCATTTGTCGCATATGGGCAGCCAAGGGTCAGGTTTCTCCACAATATAGACTGAAATTATTATACTGCAAGAAACACTTGACTCCACAAATAGGTCTAGATTAGGATTCACCAGGCTATTTACCACCTGGAACGGTTCCACTTACCAGGACTTCACAGATGCAAAGTGTTGAGATGAGTTCCTGTCTGCATCCTGTAAAACTTGCCCATACCGGTATTGCCCTGGCCTCTTCTTTTGTCATTCAGTGTTGCACACATTCTAAAGCAATATGCATTTCCTCACCTTTTGGGGGTGAAGCCAGACTTTGAGGCACCTGCTCCCCTACTTGGTGTAAACTTTGCTTGTGCCAATCAGAAACGAACACAAACAGGTTTTGAGCCCCGTCCCCTATGACACTTCTATGATGTCATAGTTGGTACTTTATGGGCTGCCTGCCATGTGCAGGCAGGGAGAGGAGAAAGAAAAACGAATCCTGTGTATCCTGTGTACACCCGTAACCGAGCCTGATCACCTCGAAGCCTCTCTCTCAGCTCACGTGTTTCAAACAGAGTTTCTATGTTTGCCGGTCGTTATGCGTTGGTTTGTATTTGTAAGTATCAGTTATTACTAATTGCTGCATCTTTGTTTATAAATATTGTTAGTAGATATTTTAGTCATTGTGTGTTTTAAGTTTCATTAACTCTATTAGCTAATCAAACGCTGCTCCCTTACCCCTTGTAATTATCCCGAATAAAACTTTAAATTGATTAATTTTAGTTGTGTGTGTGTGTGTGTCTGCAGTTTGCATCGTGACCCATACTCTCCTTGCATCCCTTACCAATATAGTCTATTGCCACGTGCAGCCTGGTAAATAACAGGCCTGCATTTTCTTTCGCCCCTGCGTGCCCGTGGCAATCCCAGGGAAATCAGAGACAGGGTCAGAGATTAAGTTCCTCAGAATCCAGATACAGTTTCTTGGGCCAA
>NW_020697707.1:838715-843002 GCF_002925995.2 Terrapene triunguis | reverse complement strand
TACCACCTGGAACGGTTCCACTTACCAGGACTTCACAGATGCAAAGTACAAGGGCCCTTTCTTTACCTCCTGCACAACCCCATGCCAAGAAACTTCAAAAATTCTTTATGTCACAGTGAGACAGACTCAAGGGGCGGCTACTCTAGCTGTCTCCCTTCCTGCTTCCTCTGTCACTCGCTATACTGCAAAACACTGCGAGGACAATGCCGGGGAAGAGAGGAGAGAATGTATCTTTTCAGCCTCATCCATTTGATAGCGAGAACAGATATGCTTGGTGTAACACAAAAAGGTTAAGTGCTGCTATTTGGGTGGAGGAGGATTTGACACATAATAAGTATTCACCCCCTCAGAGGAAAATGCAACAAAATCGCCCACCTTAGAGCAACACACCAAAACCAGTTGTGGTTTGTTCTACAGAAAAGTGTCTTCAGATCTGATCCTGTAAAGTTAATAGCACTTTAGCCTGAGCAAGGAGTGCGGGATTGGGCCCAAAGTGTCTTAAATGCACACAGTAGAACCTCAGAGTTATGAACACCAGAATTACAAACTGACCAGTCAACCACACACCTCATTTGGGACCGGAACTCGCCCCCAAAGCAAACACAGCATAGTACTGTTCTAAATGTAAACTACTAAAAAAATAAAGGGAAAGTTGCTTTTTTCTTCTTCTGCATAGTAAAGTTTCAAAGCTGTATTAAGTCAATGTTCAGTTGCAAACTTTTGAAAGAACAACCATAACGTTTTGTTCAGAGTTATGAAGATTGCAGAGTTATGAACAACCTGCATTCCCGAGGTGTTCGTAACTCTGAGGTTCTACTGTACCTTTAATACACCCTTCTATGTAAGAGGGACAAGGTGCAAACCAGCCCTTTTAAACCAAAACATTCTTGTGGAAATAGAATGTCAAACCCTCCTCCATAGATGAGAGACTAAGTTATTACTTAACTTCTCTCTCTCTCTCGGACTGCCTTCATACAGAAACAATACTCCAGATTTTTCCCGCACACGCTCCAGCAGCCACCCAGTAAGGACATTTTCCTCCAATCAGGAGGATGAATTTCTGACAGCTCTCAGATGAGGGCCCAATCTTATGAGGTTCTCACTGCAGTGGGGTAATGTTTTTTTAACCCAAACTTTTTTCTTCCAGTGAAAAATGCAGATTTGGATCAACTGAAACATTTTGCAAAATTCTGTCAATTGTGGCAAATAGTTTCAGTTGAACTAAAAAAAATATGAAAAAAAACAAAACACTCCATGTTGACCTTTTAAAAATGAAATGATCTGATTTTTTTTTTATTCCAAATGACTTTCTGTTTAGAAATTTCCTTGGATTTTATTTTTTAAAATTTACAGAATATTAAAAAAAATGATATCTAAATGAAGTGTTTCATTTTCGGTTGAACTAAACGTTTTGTTCGACCCAAAACAATTCTTTTTGACTTTTCAATTCGACAAAAATACCAAAAAACGTTTCTTTTTTGGATTGATCCAAAATGCATTTTTCTTTTGATTTTTCAGAATTCACAAGAAACCGAAAAACTCTGTTAGCCACACAGCTCTAGTTCGGAGTGCCCTGGTAAAGCCAGTGGGAACTGAAGCCTCTCAGAACCATGCAGGAGACACTTAGCAACTTCCAATGCAAGCCTCAACATTATTCCTGGAGCCAGATCTGGGACTTCAAACAACGAACGTGATGTTTTATCAATGGCCTGCACCCAAGATTTATTACTTTAAAAAAATTTCTCCACTTTGCTATAAAAGACAACAATCAGAATAAAAATGGAGTATTCGTTATGAGATATTCCATTTTTGTTATTACTTGACAACAATATATAAGTCCCAGTGAAAATAAAGAGATAACTTATTTCCATTAATTCTCTTTCCTTATTTCACAGCACTCAGTTGTGGATGCTGAGATCATTAATACTCCCAATGCTTGGGTGAGTAATTCCACTTCCTCCCCCCAGCCCAGCTTGCAAGATGTATCACGGTACTTACTTTTGTTTTTTGGAGATTTTGACATTTTCTGGTTTGTTTTTTTTGGTTATTTCTTTTCCATTCTTTAGCCATTTGAATCTGAGAGCGGGGTATTCGGAATTGGCTTCACACCTGAGCACTAGCTTCTGGCCCACAGCGGACTCCTGGTTTTTCAGCTCCTTCAATTTGGGAGGCCCAGCTAAAGAGAGAAAAGAAAGCGCTGGTGATTAGGCTGCTTTTGAAAGAGAAAACCATGCTAATTGAAGTAGACCTAGGCAAGCCAGAAAATTTAGAGACAGAACCAGACTAAATGATTTCTAAACCAAAAAATCTCTCATTTGCATGAACTATACTTAAAATGTATGAAAAAGAGAAGATATGAATGGGTATATTGGTGTGTTTACCCTGGAAGGAAACACACACACTTGGCCCTTCTTTGATTCCCAGACATAAGACAACACAACCTATGCGGAACTAAAATGATGCTCCCATTGTCAATACAGAGATGCAGCCCATGAATACTGGGACCTGCAGTTGAGTAGCGATCTATGTGGCAGGCTAGGCCTCTTGAAGCAAGACTTCATGCTGGGAACTGTAGGGGATGTCTACACTGTACACTGAGCCCAGATCTGTGGGACCCGGGCTTGGTGTTTCCAAGCCTGTGCTTGAGCGTCCATACTACATTGTAAACATGGGTTTACAGTTACCAGACCCGGGTCTCACAGAGATGCTAACACGTCCATACTGTTCTATGCAGACCTTCTGACTCTGATTCGTGACTTGAGCTGCGTCCACACTGAAAAATGATAGGTCTTGAATCTGAGTCACAGCAAGATTTAGGCTCTGACCCACTCCCTTAACAGGGTCCTAGGACTTCGGTCCTGAGTGCTTGCTGACCCAAGTCAAACTGACGAAGCCCAAGCTTCCCTTCCATCCACACGCCAAACCTGAGTCAGAGCCCTGGTTTGGGTATGTCTACACTACAATAAAAGACCAATGGCATGGCTGTGACTGGCCTTGGTCAGCTGACTTGGGCTCATGGGGGGTTGGGCTGCAGGGTTGTAAAATTGCAATGTAGATATTTGGGCTCAGGCTGGAGCCCGGGCTCTGAGACCCAGCCCTGTTGCAAGGTCCCCAGCTCCAGGCTTCAGCCCAAGCCGAGACGTCTACATTGCAATTTGATATAGTCCTGCAGCCAGAGCCCTGCGAGCCAGAGTCAGCTGCCTTGGGCTCTGATGCTCAGTGCCATGGGTTTTTTAATCGCATACCTCTCATCTCCATGAGCTGTACTGAAGGCAATAGAATACGAAGTGTAAAGCATGTTATTTATTTGGCTATCAGACATTGCCTGTCCAAAGGCTCCAGGTACCTCTGACATGACAGACAGCTTACAGAACAACTATAAGCACAGCAGCTTTCCAAACCACCGCGGGGAGAAGATACTCACTCCGGAAGATAATTCCAACCCACATTACACTGAGCTCAACCTAAACTAGCCCCTTCTTCCCAAAGGCCATAGAAAAGAGGCAGGCTTTGAAGCACACCTTGGGGATCAGCAGATTAGGGCCATATTGGATTGAGGGAGTGGAACTGAACTCCAGAGTCTCAGGCCAGGTCTACACTAAAACGTTAAGCTGACCGAGCTACGTCGCTCAGGGATGTGAAAAAAAATCCATACCCCTGAGCAAAGCCATTAAACCAACCGAACCCCCAGTGTAGATAGCATTAAGTCGATGGAATAATTCTTCCGCCTCTCGTGGGGAGGTGGATTAGCGACAGTGATGGAAGACCCCGACCCATCGCTGTAGGGAGTGGTTACACTGAAGCTCATCAGTCTCGTCATGGAGAATGCGCTGCTAGCAGCTCCCGGTCTTTTAAACTGAGGTGCCCTCTGCTACAGTGCCTCCACTGACCACAGCAGTATGGTACTGGGAGAGCAGGGTCTCTTTTACAGCTACATCTCAAACCATTCAGGGCCGTATAGGTGGAAGCAGACACTCAAACCGCATCAGGAACTCACAAACAGTGCAGATCTCAGAGCACAAGCACCATGTGCTTATGGTGAGAAACTGCATCCATTAAGTGAACCAATATCCTTTTGCACTAGCATCAGTTTTCAAGTTCCTCCCAGTGGTGAGAACTGTTGCTTTGCTTGTTGTATAACTATAATGCTCAATAAGGAAATGAGGGACCAACATGGCTGTCCCCTGATTCTGACAAATGAAGACGGCTGTAATCTTCTCTGTAGTATAGGGTTACCATACGTCCGGATTTTCCCGGACATGTCTGGCTTTTTGGGACTCAAATCCC
>NW_020697707.1:820589-838315 GCF_002925995.2 Terrapene triunguis | reverse complement strand
GGTGAGCAGCAAAAGGTAAAAATATTTACATAACCTTCCTAAACTAGTTATCTGAATACTTGTAAAACATGTATCAGGGTTATATTAAGCAGGGGAGCATAATCAATTATAGGGTCCCAGGTTTTTGTATTGGTTGAACTGTCAAATTCTCAGTAAGAAATAAGGGACTAATGCAGGGGTTCTCAAATTGGGGGTCGGGGCCCCTCAGGGGGTCAGCGTGAGGTTATTACATGGGGGTCACGAGTTGTCAGCCTCCACCCCAAGACCCGCTTTGCCTCCAGCATTTATAATGGTGTTAAATATATTAAAAAATGTTTTTAATGTATAAGGGGGGGTCGCACACAGAGACTTGGTATGTGAAAGGGGTCACCAGTACAAAAGTTTGAGAACCACTGGATCTTATTTTAATTCAATAGTTTCTGCACAAAATGGCTTGCAGAACTTTTTCCCCATCAGAGCTATTAATGGAAAACAGTGTTAAATTAATACGCTGCACTCTTGCCATAACTCTGGAGTTACCAGGAAACATAAAAGTAGATTCAATCAGCGGCAGTGCCCTCCACTAATTCATGGTAACTCATTGGGTACAGGCCCTCCAGGGAAAGTGGTATGATTTGCACACAGATATGACAGAAAAAGGAGTGTCTTTTTTCATTTCCAGTATGTTTGTTTGTGTTTCCCTTCATCCATGCTTTTGCAAAGTTAACCACATACCTGTCAGGCATATGAAAATGAACTTACTGATAAATTATAGCATAGAATGCCTTTACATTTTGACATTTAGTAGAAATGCAGCTACCCAGATTATAACTGCAGTTGTACTTCACTCCAGACCTATCACTGCTTTGGGGGCAGTCTCTGTGGGACATGCATTGGTTTGGAAGGAGAGTGACTTTTAGAGATACTAGTATCTTTAATGCTTATCTTTTAATGTCCATTGCTTTAATATCCCCTTAAAAGCTTGAAAATATTATTTATTTCCCTGTTAGTTTTGGCCCATTTCCATTCGGTAAGCACTGATTACTTCCCTGGCTTTATCTCTAGGGAGTTCATGCCAGCATGACTCTGCTTCATTTGTTCCTGTGTATGCCAACCAGCATCACGGATGTGACCAACAAACATTTACCAAATGGTAAGGATGGAGTTTGCTGTTACAGAGGCAGAGCACGTGAGCCCAGGACCTTAAATCTTTTCTGTCAGTAATACAAAATAGTGCCTGTTAAACAATTGTTGGTGGCAGAATGATTTGCACAACATATATATTTAACACTGAGAAGTATAGCCCTCCAATGTTTAAGGCGGATCAAACTTTGGACAGAGCTCTTCCAGGAATTTCAGTATCGCAACAAAAGTGGTCGTACACATGACACCAGTAGAAAAATAACAACAAAGCCAGACATTTAAAAAAAAAAAGACAAAGAGAAACATTTAAAAGTAACAATGGGAAAGCCCCCAACCAAGCAACGCCCATATTAAGGTGCACTGGGATATACTTTACAAGCATTCTTTGGCTGAGAAACTCACTGAAATACTAGGACAGGGGTCAGCAACCTTTCAGAAGTGGTGTGCCGAGTCTTCATTTATTCACTCTAATTTAAGGTTTCGCGTGCCAGTCATACATTTTAACGTTTTTAGAAGGTCTCTTTCTATAAGTCTATAATATATAACTAAACTATTGTTGTATATAAAGTAAACAAGGTTTTTAAAATGTTTAAGAAACTTCATTTAAAATTAAATTAAAATGCAAAGCCCCCCGGACCAATGGCCAGGACCCGGGCAGTGAGAGTGCCATTGAAAATCAGCTCGCGTGCCGCCTTTGGCACGCATGCCATAGGTTGCCTACCCCTGTACTAGGGGTTTATTTTTAAACATCAAATTAGACACACAGAAAGGCATCCAAATTTAACCCTGAGCCTTCCACACTCCCCACTAAGGATCACTCTCTAGGACCTGCAGACCTTCACTGACATGACAGACTTCACCCCTCCCCCACAAAAAAGCAACACAGGACATCATGACGAGAGAGGTATAACGCTGTGAGAAGTCTTGACAAATAGAACCAAAAGGCCCTTGTGTCAGCAAAAGACCCAGCACTGCTAATGGGCTCTGAGAAAGTTTAGCAAGCAGCAGTACACGAGATGTTAAACCTTCTATTAACGCAGACTGACTATCAGGTTTTTTTTGTTAATGTTTCTCTCTGGGGGGCGCCGTTACTTTTGAAAGTCCCAGTGTATAATATTGTTAAGGACAAGGAACAAACTTTTCTACATTTACTCTGCAAAGCCATGTTGATAACATAAAACCTGAGTCAATCTGTCATTACTGGACTTGGGAGGGTTTGGCAGTGCTGAGTTCTCATCACCTTCAATGTTTGATTGTATAGTTAATCTGCATGGAGCCTCAACACACTGAACAAATTAAACAGCAAACCTGCAAAATATCATCCCGCAGCAGCAAACTTGCAGCTGAAATTCCACGGAGTCTTTCTAGAACAGTACAAAACCTTTTAAGAGCGTGAACACAGGAATGTATTAGACATGCTTGCCATCACACATGTGTATTATTTGGTGTGAAAAATTGTGATTGACAGTTATGTTAGTAAATGGAAGCCACAGCAGTAACCTCTATCGGTTCTCCGGGCTGCTGGTGTGCAGAGACCACAGCCTATCATGCTAACCAATATTGTGTCATTGTTTCCTTGTACTCCCCTGTCTGTATCCATCTGTTGTCTCTTGTCTTATATTATGAGCAACTTGGGACATGGACCATGGGTTTTTTGTTCTATGTTTGTACAGGACCTAGCAAATGGGGTCCATGACTAGGCAATTCAATAATACAAATAATAAAAATAAATTATGCTCAAGGAAAGAGAGACAGTCACTTAAGACAGAATACATCTACTTCCCAAATCCCCTCCGCGCCATGTACACCTCGCCTACAAGATTACAACCAACTCAGGTTTATAAACTACAGGCCAGATTTTCCAAAGTGCTCCTACAATGCCCGAAGGGAGGTGCTGGGAGCTGAGCACTTTTTAAAATCTGGCCACTCCATTTCAACGTATTGAGGCTCCATGCAGATTATCTACACAACCAAACACTGAGAGTGATGATAGGACATAACCCTGCATTGCCAAACCCTCCAGAGTACAGAACTGACTACATCGGCACTGAGCTCTTTGGAAAATCTGGCCCTCTGTGTTTCAGATTCTGTGACTTGATATTACTGTGCACTTTCATTCGCAAAGACAAACAAAAAGGAAACAGGCAAACCAATAAGTAGTTATTAGACCTGAGCTGTCTGTCAGTCTAGGTACCAAAGCCAAGAAACCAACAGAAGTCAGCCCTACCTAACCTTGGCACTGTGAACAGGAGATAAGCAAGTGATGCACGCAACAAGTACAAATAAGACTCTCCGAATGCCACGTGTCTTAGTGAAGCCACAAGGATATTTCTGCAAAAGTTTGAGCTGTAGATGCGACATCACTAGCATTTCAGCTGAAACTTTCAAAGCAGCGGTGCCACCCAGCAGTGTCAAGAGCTCTCGTTAAACAGCTTGGTTTATTTTTTGGTGAAATTTTCAACACGAATATATGGCATGTCACCCAATCGGCATGGATGTTTAGCTAGAAAAGTGGAGCTGCTCTTTGAACTTGGATTAGTGCCTCCTTCCTATTCTTTCCTGTCTACGTACAGTAATCCCCTCCGAAAGCAGTCACTGAAGTTGTAGCTCTTTCCTTGAAATGACTTTCGGAGAGGTATTAATCATCTTATCTAAAGCATGGAGATAAAGTCAATTAACATTTCCCAGCAGCAGGTGCAAGACGGTGTCACAATGAGGAACCAGAAAGTGAAAGCAGAACATTAATCCGAGCATCTACGTTCACTTTCTGAAAACAATAATAAAGCAAAACTAAAAACGCTGCATACATGGGGAAAGCTCCTTCCTCTCTATTACAGCGTGTAAAGGGAGGGTAACTCCACCAAAGTCATGGAACGATGTTCAGGCCAAACCTGTGTGGCTGAAAGCAGAATCAGGCTCATCATGAAAAGGCTGACAGTGTCCCTTGGGTAGCCTCAACAAGGTAATGCAGCCACACAGGGCATCAGCTTGTAAGCTTAGTCACCAGATTTCTGCACTGCAGGGCAAGAGAATGCTGTAGAGAGAGCAAGCTGAATTCAGAGGTAATGAAAATGAGTGAGGGAGGGAGGGAGAGTGCCTAACCTACAGATTACAATTTAAATGTCAGCACCCTTAATTAACTCGCTGCTGATTATTTCTGCAGAAACATGCAGCTTATCCCTTCACCCCAATCTCATCAGCTACCAAATGCCTCCGCTGACTCCTACCCTGTTGCCAAAATCTCCTGTTTCCCTGATCAATTTTCACGATGCCGTTACACATTGTCAATACAAAAATCTGACACTGCAGGTGGAAAATGCGGGGACAGCATAAAATAAATGCAGTTAATATCAAAATAAACAATCCGGGGCTATTATTCACATTTAAGTCAATAAAAAGCGCTTAAGGCTGATTTTGCAAACCTAGGAGCCTAAAAGGAGCCTCCTAAATCCATATTTAAGTATCTAAATAAAAATGGCCTGATGTTGAGAAGTGCTGAACAGCCACAAATCCTACTAAAAAACAACGAGGAGTCCTTGTGGCACCTTAGAGACTAACAAATTTATTTGGGCATAAACTCTCGTGGGCTAGAACCCACTTCATCAGATGCATGGAGTGAAAAAAAGTAGGCAGTGTATAAATATACAGCACATGAAAAGATGGGAATTGCCTTACCAAGTGAGGGGGTCAGTGCTAACGAAGCCAATTCAATTAGGGTGGATGTGGCCCATTCCCAGCAGTTGACAAGAAGGTGTGAGTATCAACAAAGGGAAAATTACATTTTGTAGTGACCCAGCCACTCCCAGTCTTTATTCAGGCCTAATTTGATGGTGTCAAGTTTGCAAATTAATTACAGTTCTGCAGTTTCTTGCTGAAGTCTCAACTCCACAAGGGCTCCTCATTGTTTTTGCTGACACAGACTAACACGGCTACGCCTCTGAAATTCTACTGACTTCACTGGGAGTTGCAGTTTCAACAGGTTTAAAAAAAATCAAGCTACTTTGATTAAGGAGAGCTAACTTTAGGATCCTAAGTTTGACCCAATGGAAATGACTCTGCTACAGTATTTCCAGTTTGCTGCCCCAGAGTGACACAGAAATCAGGAGCATTGAGGGGGTTGAGACCAAATTTAGCTCCAGCTTGCAAGAATGCTCAGTCTAATCAGCAGTTAGCAAGGCTGAGAGCAATGGCCTATTACTAGATACTAATAGGAAGAAAGAGGACAGGAAGAGAAGCGGAGTCAGAAAGAAGGAAGGCATAAAAGAGGAAATGTCTAAAACATACGTATACATTTTCCTCCCATGTCATCTCTCTGTGTTGTCTATCATCCCCTGTGGAACAATGCCAACATCTGTACCTTCACTCCACCTCTGCTGAAAATCTGATTCCTAACTGTGTCCCTCCCCATTTTGACTACTGCTATTTCTTTAGTAACCATCCTAAATCTTTACTCTAAACTTCAGAGGCCCCAAAACACCTTGGCCATCCTATCCTCCCACATCTGCAATATTCGTTCTCTGGCACATTCCTAGGTTTCCTGTCCAGCTCTAATTACATAGTAATTGTGTCTCCCTGGATGCTGGTAGAACCTACATTAATTACTCTGTGTCCACATGGCAATCAGGGGTGTGACTGCCCCTTGTGTAGACATGCCTGAGCTAGCTTTAATCGAGGTACCACAGTAGTGAAACAGCTAAATAAAAGCCAGTTCAGGTATAGCTCCATGAATTGGAGTCACACTCCATGAATACAGTCATCCTTTTACTTACGCCATCCCACCCGTCTGGAGTTCTTACCCGCCAACCCAGTCAATGAATCACTTCCTTGCCTTACAATTTCCAGTAAAAATATCCTCTCTCTTGCCTACTCTGTTGTGCTGGTTCTCAAGCATTTTATGACACTGTGTATTAAGTACATTATATAGCAAAAAGATGCAATGCATTGGTTGGCCAGTAAATTACACAACATGGATTTACCTTAGTAGGACTCACTTCTCTAACACTCAACCCTTGATTATCCCTGTGCTGGAGCAGTGCTGACAGAGCAGTGCTATCCTGCCTCAATCTTTTGAGGGCACAAAGGCGATATGCCTTAGGACAATGAATGACACCATAAATCATAGTGCCAGCAGTTTTCTTTAGGTGCCTGTTCAACACATCTGCCTAATTAAACTTGTCATTGCCACAGCTGGGCCAAGTTCCAGTGAGATCTACACAACACGTGCATGGAACAGGCTGCCATTTCTGTTCCGCAGAAGCAATGCGCTGAATTAAAATGGCATCATTCATCATTAAACAGAGAATGTAAGCAAGTTTCATTGGGCACTAAAATACTTCTGCTGTCCTAAGAAGCAATTTTGAAGGGCATATTGCCATCCGTGGCAAGTTTACCTATATTACATATTAGGTATGTTCTGACTGTAAAATGAATGCCAATGCTTGGGCTGTCAACTCTTACATTTTCTTGCCTGTCTGTACAGTGCTGTGGATATAGTGGAAGTCTGGGTGAAACTCACCTCTCTGTGGAAGGACAGCCCATGGACTACACAACCACTGGACCCGTGGAAAAGAAGCCCTTGAGGAATTCCACCATGATTTCAATAATTTCCATCCCACCATCAACCTCAGCCTAGATCAATCCACACAAGCGGTCCATTTCCTGGACACTACTGTGCTAATAAGCGATGGTCACATAAATACCATCCTATACCGGAAACCTACTGACCGCTACACTTACCTACATGCCTCCAGCTTCCATCCAGGACACACCACACGATCCATTGTCTACAGCCAAGCTCTAAGATATAACCGCATTTGCTCCAATCCCTCAGATAGAGACAAGCACCTACAAGATCTCTATCAAGCATTCTTAAAACTACAATACCCACCTGCTGAAGTGAAAAAACAGATTGACAGAGCCAGACAAGTACCCAGAAGTCACCTCCTACAAGACAGGCCCAACAAAGAAAATAACAGAACACCACTAGCTGTCACCTTCAGCCCCCAACTAAAACCTCTCCAGCGCATCATCAGAGATCTACAACCTATCCTGAAAGATGATCCTTTACTCTCACAGATCTTGGGAGACAGACCTGTCCTCGCTTACAGACAACCCCCCAACCTAAAGCAAATACTCACCAGCAACCACACATCACTGAACAAAAACACTGACCCAGGAACCTATCCTTGTAACAAAGCCCGATGCCAACTCTGTCCACATATCTATTCAAGTGACATCATCATAGGGCCTAATCACATCAGCCATACCATCAGGGGCTCGTTCACCTGCACATCTACCAATGTGATATATGCCATCATGTGCCAGCAATGCCCCTCTGCCATGTACATTGGCCAAACCGAACAGTCTCTACGCAAAAGAATTAATGGACACAAATCTGACATCAGGAATCATAATACTCAAAAACCAGTGGGAGAACACTTTAACCTGTCTGGCCATTCAATGACAACAGAAAAACTTCAAAAACAGACTCCAACGAGAGACTGCTGAGCTGGAATTGATATGCAAACTAGACACAATCAACTCAGGATTGAATAAAGACTGGGAATGGCTGAGCCATTACAAACATTGAATCTATCTCCCCTTGTAAGTATTCTCACACTTCTTATCAAACTGTCTGTACTGAGCTATCTTGATTATCACTTCAAAAGTTTTTTTCTCTTACTTAATTGGCCTCTCAGAGTTGGTAAGACAACTCCCACCTGTTCATGCTCTCTGTATGTGTGTATATATATCTCCTCAATATATGTTCCACTCTATATGCATCCGAAGAAGTGGGCTGTAGCCCACGAAAGCTTATGCTCTAATAAATTTGTTAGTCTCTAAGGTGCCACAAGTACTCCTGTTCTTAATCCCACTTAAGTCTTGCCTAGATTTTGCCCTGGGCCTCTGCAAAGCAGTGAGCATCACTCTACATGACTACATGACATATGTGTTTCAGGGGGAGCAGTGTTGATACTTTCCAGAACAAACCTTTTCCCAATCGCTCCTCCACCCTTTTTTTTTTGGAGAACTCTAAGGCCTCCTTGGGTTTGCAGCAGGGATTTGAAATGTGACAGTAGTGTCAGAAAATCCCCGCAAAGATTTGAGGCTTTATTAAGAAAAATGATAAAGAATAATAGTGACTATCTGTTGTTATATACATTGACGGAGTGGCCACATCTTCAATGCTTTGTTCAGTACTCGTCACCCCATCTCAAAAAAAGGGTGGAGCAGAAATCGAAATGATCCAGAAAAGGGCTAGAGGCATCGAAATACTTCTATATAAAGACAGATTTACGGGATTGGAAAGATTTGGTTTAGGGAGGAGTTGAACAAGAAGTTAAGTGATAGATATACATAAAATACAGAATGGCACAGAGAAAGTCTGGTACTGCTGCTTTTTCTCACAATGAATGAAAAAGGAGACACCTTGGGACAGATATGGCAATTTCCTGCTTGGGAGACCTTACTGAATTAAGTTTAAGTACCTCTGGGATCCACCGAATTAAATGCAGAGGGTATGTGTTATTGTGGGCTAGGATTGTATGTAACCTCTCTATGGGGGAGATGTTATGGGAGGCCTGGAAGTTCAAGGACTATATTGAAAGTGTGCTAGACAAGAATGGACTTTTGGGACAATAAGTGTGAAGTGGATGTCCTAGGGAGTACCTAGGGAGAGGTCAATGCAAATTCCCTACTTCCAGTTATGCAAAAACCCAGCCTTTTGAAGCTACATCCTGAGGAGAGGGTCACTCTGCTAATTACCTTTTCCCGGAGCCTGGAGATGAAAGGCCAAGATGTATAAAGAAATGGCTAAACTCCCCTGCTGGGGTTCTAGTTCTGAATCTGAGACAGTTATGACCTGTAGTCACAGAGTGAGCCCACGTGTTGGTGTTGAAGGACTGATACCTACCAGAGCCTGAGGTGGGAGCTGGGGGTGACCTCTGGTAAGCTTCTTAGCATGTGTGTAGATTCTTTTATGTTTTAATATGTTTGCTCTGTAGTGATTTCACCATAATAAATGTGCTTGCATAGAGGGAGCTCTGCGGTAACTTCTATATGCAGCCAATATATCGGTCATAGCTTCTGGAAATAAAGCAAAGGGCAGGTGCTGGCCTTTTAGGCAGCCTGGCTTGTTGGGGATATCCCAGTGAAATACAGAGAGCTATGCAGCCTTAAAACCCCCATTAGGAGGGAATGAGATGTGGGTCTTCACCCAAGAGAGATGACAGCTGGGAGCCTAAAGTGGTGCCCTTGGTGGACCACAGAGAGAGTATACAGGAGAAGTTACCCTGAAATAGGGACATACTATGAAACTGAAAAAAAACATATCTATGTATCTAAAAAAGGTGATATTTATTTTGTAACATACTACCTGTGGAATTCACTGCTGCAAGATATTACTCAACCTTCCCTGTGGATGCACCTTGATGTGGTGGGAAAGCTTGTGTGCTCCAATAACCCTGAGAGCTATGCCAACAAGAGCTATAACTTCTGGTAGGGCCAGCCAAGCTGGACAGATCAAAGGAGAGGGACCAGATGAAAGGCAGCCCATTGGCCCTCTAGGTTGGGGGTTGAGCAATAGGCCAACTAGCTCTCCTTATAAAAAGAGTGATCTTATAGCAACACAAGATAGCCTTGTTTGAGCCCTAAGCGACATTGGCAAAGATTCAGATTCAGAAGATACTGTATTGCTGAAGCAAGTAGCTTAGTAGGATATTCAGAACAGTTTTGTCATTAATATCATTTTTTTATTATTTGTATTGTGGTAGTGCCTAGGAGCCCAACTCACGAACCAGGACGCCAGTGTGCTAGGCACAAGAGATACAGAACAAAAAGACGATCCCCGCACCAATCTCAATAATATTCACAAGTCCATAAGACAGGACAGAAATGTTTACAAGATACCAACCCTCATCCTTCAAGACATAAGCCAACCACTAGGTATCTGCAAATGGGAAGAGATAGCTCTTCTGTAGAAAAGGATCTGGGGATTACAGTGGACGAGAACCTGGATATGGGTCATCAGTATGTCTTTGTTGCCAAGAAGGCTAACGGCATATTGGGCTGTATTAGTAGGAGCATTGCCAGCAGATCGAGGGAAGTGATTATTACCATCTATTCGGCACTGGTGAGGCCACACCTGGAGTATTGCGTCCAGTTTTGGGCCCCCCACTACAGAAAGGATGTAGACAAATTGGAGAGAGTCCACAACAAAAATGATCAGGGGGCTGGGGCACATGACTTATGAGGAGAGGCTGAGGGAACTCGGCTTATTTAGTCTGCAGAAGAGAAGAGTGAGGGGGGATTTGATAGCAGCCTTCAACTACCTGAAGGGGGGTTTCAAAGAGGATAGAGCTCAGCTGTTCTCAGTGGTGGCAGATGACAGAACAAGGAGCAATGGTCTCAAGTTGCAGTGCGGGAGGTCTAGGTTGGATATTAGGAAACACTATTTCACTAGGAGGGTGGTAAAGCACTGGAATGGGTTCCCTAGGGAGGTGGTGGAATCTCCATCCTTAGAGGTTTTTAAGGCCTGACTTGACAAAGCCCTGGCTGGGATGATTTAGTGGGGTTGGTCCTGCTTTGAGCAGGGGGTTGGACTAGATGACCTCCTGAAGTCTCTTGCAACCCTAATCTTCTATGATTCTATGATCTCCTTAAGGTATGTTATTGTAGGGTTGCCCACCATGGAGGTGTTATATCTTCCTTTGGAGCATCTGATAATGGCTAATATCAGAGAGGTAAGATAACACCCTAGATGGACCATTGGTCTGTTCTGTTATGGCAGTTCTTATGTTACTAATCAAAATAATTAATAATAATGATGTCAGAATGATAGCCCAATAGACTCTGTGCATGTTCAAAACACAATTTAAATAATTTAATGAGGCCAGTCTGAGCAGTGGACTACCTCAGTGGGTTATATAATATTTCCCGAAAATAATCACTTATTAAGGTATTGGCGTGTAAGGAAAGAAAAACTGAACTGATTTTGGAAGATTTCTGATTTTTTTTCCATTAGCAGAACTGAGGTTAAAAAGTACAAACCAATTTGGAGAAAACAAGATTAATTTAAGCATCAAAAGCATAAAGTTGCCGTTAGAGTACAGGTGGTATAAAATATTCACAGCGACATGAAGAACTTTAAAGCTTTTAAGTCATTGATTGGCTAATGCAGAAGGCAATTCGTAAACTATGGATTTGGGCTCCTAGTTCAATGGAGTCTAATGTGTTCCCTTTTTTAATCCCTTATAGTGCTTCTCAGGTTTGATATTCCTGTGACAGGATCCCCGGGTGCAGCGTGGGACCGTGGGACCTCTGTGCCCCCTAAATTCTCCAGCCTGATTAAGCTTGATAAGTTTATGGAGGGGATGGTTTGATGGGATAACGTGATTTTAGTCAATAGGTCAATAACGTGCCATCGCTGGTAATTAGTAACAATGGTCAAGGATGGGATATTAAAAGTTACTACAGAGAACTTTTTTCCGGAGGGTCTGGCTGGAGAATCTTGCTCGCATGCTCGGGGTTCAGCTGATCGCCATATTTGGGGTCGGGAAGGAATGTTCCTCCAGGGTAGATTGGCAGAGGCCCTGGAGGTTTTTCGCCTTCCTCCGCAGCATGGGGCAGGGGTCGCTTGCTGGAGGATTCTCTGTGACTTGAAGTCTTTAAATCATGATTTGGGGACTTCAACAACTGAGTCAAGGGAGAGAATTATTCCAGGAGTGGGTGGGTCAGCTTTTGTGGCCTGCATCATGCGGGAGGTCAGACTAGATGATCATAATGGTCCCTTCTGACCTTAAAGTCTATGAGTCTCTCACAATGCCCTGCTAGTGACCAGTAGCAACCCCCTCCAGGAGCTGTGATCAGTCAGCACACCCATCTAAAGTGCAGGAATGCTCCCAGAGCCACTCATGAATCACACAGAGACAGGCACCAGCCAAATCCCCCCAGCTCCCAGCCTTGTACCTCAGGAAGACAAGCAGTGCAAGTTTATTAATTGGTTCACCACTTCATCAATGGAAAGTGGACATACACCAGTCTTTGCAAACCTATGCAGATTTACCACACACTTCAGGCAAACTCACTGGTAAAGATAACAGTAAAATAACTGTATTGACTACAAAAGATAGATTAAGCAATAGGCAAAAAGTCAGAGTTAATTACCAAAAGAAACAAAATATAAGCACACAGTCTAAACTCTCAACCCTATTAGACTGGGCAACAACTAGATTAAGCAGCTTTTCTCACCCCACTGGATACTGCAGTTCATAGTACACAGATTTCACCCTTGAAACCTGGGCCAGGCCCTCTGTTGGAGTCTTCAGTCATCTGAGTGTCTTTGTTGCTTGCAGCATAGGTGAGGGCAGAAGAAAGGCCAAGCATGGGCCTGCTCTGTTCTGTTTTATACCCTCAGTGCCATGTGCTTGGGCAACACAAGTCCAGGCATGTCTGGGGGCATTGTTGAGTCCTCAGGCAAGGTTGACCAATTCCCCTGGTGTGGCCTCATGCAGGTGAGTCATTGAATTGTAGCTCCTTGCTGGACAATGGCTGTTGATGTTGTTTGACACCTCACCTAGGTGTTGGCTATTTTCCTTGCTGTTGCATCTGGGGAGCTAATAATATCTGGCTGCTTCCCCAATTTACAGTATGTTTTAATGACAACCATACAACACAATCTCATAACTTCATATGCACTGATACATATTTAGCTAGAACAGTGACTTTCAGCTGATCAAAACCTTTCCCCCGATACCTCACATGGCAGGCTTTATAAGCAAGATCACAATTATATATAAATGAGGAATATGCGGGTCACAGGATGCTCCCCCAATTCCTTTTCTGGGATTCATCCTAGTCTGTATTCAGTACCTTATATGCCTAGTACTGTACTTCCCATGCTACATTATTATTCAAGACTTAATTTTTTTTGAAGGGTCTCCCTCCAAAATCTATAAACTGGGATCAAGAGTACAGATAAAGGGTTCAGAACTTCAATATAATCTCTGTTTCACTAGAAGAGGCACATAGAGATGGTTTACGCAAAACAGAAATGGTCACTTTTAGGCAAAAGCTCCAAAAATGATGAGTGGCAAAACTGAAAGTCTTTCTACAAGACATGCTCTGAGTCTAGACCAACCACAGTTATTGGGGTAGGTGATGGAAACACTAGGTCAAAACTATAGCCTGTGTTATGCACAAAATGAGTTACACCTAGAAAAGGACATAAAAAGCAACAAGCAGTGGTTCTTTAAATACAATAGGAGCAAGAGAGAGATGAAGAAAGGTGTAGGTCCTCTACTAAGCGGGAATGACAGCTAATAATTGAGAACATCAAGATGGCTGAGGTGTTTAACACTTCTTTTGATTCAATCTTCACTAAAAAGGTTTAACTAGAATGGGGAAGGAATGCAAGCCAAAATAGGGAAAGACCAGGTTAAAGAATATTTAGATACGTTAGATGTATTCAAGTCGGCAGGGCCTGATGGAACTCATCCTAGGGTACTTAAGAAACTAGCTGAAGCAATCTCAGAACCATTAGCAATTATTGGGTGGAGGACGGGTGAAGTCCCAGGGGACAGAAGAAGGGCAAACACAGTACCTATCTTTAAAAGGGGGAACAAAGAAGACCCAGGGAATTATAAACCAGTAAACCTAACTTTGATACCTGGAAAGATACTGGAACAAATTATTAAACAATCAGTTTGTAACCACCTAGAGGATAATAGGGTTATAAAGGAATAGCCAGCATGGATTTGTCAAAAACAAGTCATGCCAAACCAACTTAATTTCTTTCTTTGACAGGGTTACTGACCTAGTGGATGGTGGGAAGCAGAAGACATGATATAACTTTATTTTAGTAAGGTTTTTGGCAGAGTCCCACATGATATTTTCATAAGCAAACTAGGGAAATGAAGTCTAGATGAAATTACTAAAGGGTGGGTGCACAAATGGCTGAAAGACTGTACCCAAAGAGAAGTTATCAATGGTTTGCTGTCAAACTGGGAGGGTGTATCTAGTGAGGTCATGCAGGGGTCAGTCTTGGGTCCAATACTATTCAATATTTTCATTAATGACTTGGATAATGGAGTGGAGAGTAGGTTTATAAAATTTCAAATGACACCAAGCTGGGAGGAGTTGAAAGCACTTTGGAGGACAGGATTAGAATTCCAAACAAACTTGACAAATTGGAGAATTGGTCTGAAATCAAGAAGATGAAATTCAATAAAGACAAGCACAAAGTACTACACTTAGGAAGGAAAAATCAAATGCACAAATACAAAATGGGGAACAACAGGGTAGGGGCTAATACTGCTGACAAGGACCTGGGGGTTATAATGGATCACAAATTGAATAAAAGTCAGCAATGTGATGCAGTTGCAAAAAATGCTAATACAATTCCGGCATGTATTAACAGGTGTTGTATGTAAGACTTAGGAGGGAATTGTCACGCTCTATTTGGCACTGGTGAGGACTCGGCCGCAGTACTGTGTTCAATTCTGGGTGCCACGCTTTAGGAAAGAGGTGGGCAAATTGGAGAAAGTCCAGTGAGAGCAACAAAAGTGATAAAAAGTTTAAAAAACCTGACCTATGAGGAAAGGTTAGAAAAACTTGGCACATTTAGTCTTGAGAAAAGAAGAGTTGGGGGAGGGGGGGAGGGGCTGATAAGTCTTCAAGTATGTTAAGGGATGTTATAATAAGAACAGAGACTGATTGTTTTCAGTGTCCACTGAAGGTAGGACAAGAAGCAATAGACTTAATCTGTAGCAAGGGAGATTTAGCTTATATATTGGGGAAAGGGCCATTACTGGAATAGGCTTTTAAGGGAATAGGCTTTTAAGGGAGGTTGTAGAATCCCCGTCATTGGAGGCTTTTAAGAACAGGTTGGACAAACATCTGTCCAAGACGGTCTAGGTTTTCTTGGTCCTGCCTCAGTGCAGGGGGCTGGACTTGATGAGCTCTTGAGGTCACTTCCAGCCCTACATTTCTGTGATTCTATGCACAGGTTGGACTAGATGATCCTAATAGCCCCTTCTGGCCTTAAAAAAATAGGAATCTGTGAAAAATAATATAATTGGAGTTAAATACAAAATAATAATAATGAGTAATTATATAACACAGCAGCATCACACTCAGAAGCCCAAACAGACCAGAACAAGACCAAAACAAATGGCGAGAATTGGTGATGCCATATGCCCCTGGGGCTCCAGGAGGATACAGAAAGAAAAGACAATAAGTATCAAACCACTGTAAAAGCATGACCATCTGTCTCGGTCACCGTGCAAGAGGTATGGTTTGGGCTGGAAGAATTCTGTTCTAAGTTGATGATGTTTTCATTCAGCTGAGGGCACATACAGTATGTTTACACTGCAGCTGAGAATGTGCCTCCCAGTCTGGCTAGACAGACCCGTGCTACCTTTGTTCAAGCTAGAGATCTAAAAATAGCAGTGTGGACCTTGAGGTTCTGGAGGAGGTTAGCAGCTAGTCACCTGAGTCAGCTGCCTGCTGGCTTGCTTCCAGCTACAATGCAGACATACCCATATATATGTTCTGCAATTTCTCAAAAATATCACGTTTTGGAAGAATGAACACAATTTCACAGAACTATAGAAATGTAGGTCTGGAAGGAACCTTGATAGGTCATCTAGTCCAGTCCCCTGCACTGAGGTAGGACTAAGTATTATCCAGAGCATCCCTGACAGATGTTAGTCTAACCTGTTCTTAAAAACCTCAAATGGCAGAGATTCCACAACCTCCCCAGGTAACTTGTCCCAGTGGTTAACTACCCTCACAGTTAGGAAGTTTTTCCTAATGCCTAACCTAAATCTGTCTTGCGGCAACTTAAGCCCATTACTTCTTGTCCTGTCCTCAGTGATTAAGGAGAATAATTTATCACCTTCCTCTGTATAACAATCTTTTATGTCTCCCATTCCTCAACCTTCTCTTCTTCAGACTAAACAAACCCATTTTTTTTTTCAATTTTCCTCCTAGGTCATGTTTTCTAGACCCTTAATAATTTTTGTTGCTCTCCTCTGGACTTTCTCCAATTTCTCTATATCTTTCCTGAACTGTGGCACCCAGAACTTGACACAGTACTCCAGTTGAGGCCTTATCGTGTTTTGCTTACAACACTCCTGATAATACATCTCAGAATGATGTTTCTTTTTTGCAATAGTGTTGCATTGTTGACTCATATTTAGTTTGTGATCCACTATAACCCTCAGACCCTTTTCTACAGTACTGCCTCTTGTGCAGTTATTTCACATTTTGTATGTGTGCAATTGATTATTCCTCCCTAAATAGATTATTTTGCATTTGTTTTTATTGAATTTCATCCCATCTATTTCAGACCTTTTCCCTAATTTGTCAAGATCAATTTGAATTCTAAACATCCAAACCTCTTTACAACTACTCCCAGCCTGGTATCATCCACAAATTTTTAAACTGTATTCTTTATGCCATTGTCCAAATCATTGATGAAGATATTCAATAGAGCCAGACACAGAGCAGATCCCTGCAGGGCCCAACTCAATATGCCCTTCCAGCTTGACTGTGAAATATTGATAATTACTTTGAGTATGGTTTTCCACCCACCTTATAATAGATTCGCCAAGGCTCCTAGTTTGTTTATGAGAAGGTCGTGTGAGACAGTATCAAAAGCCTTACTAAGTCTATGTCTGCACTATGGACCTTACAGCGGCACAGCTATCCCACTGCAGCTGTCCGCTGTAAGGTCTCCTGTGTACCTGCTCTTTGCTGGCAGGAAAGAACTCTCCTGCCAGCATAATTAAACACCTCCCAGTGAAACAGGCGGGAGCTATACCGATGGGAGATGCTCTCCCACCAACATAGCACTGTCCACCCTGCTGCTTCTGTCAGTGAAACTTACATCCATCAGGAAGGTGTTTTCTGGCTTTTCGGAAACAGCGCCACTGGAATTTAATGGGAGGAAGGTCTCATTTTGTTCTCCACCCTTGCTGGGCTCAAAATGGCTGAAGGTATTTTGCTTGAACTTTGGGGGGCAAGGTGCGGGAGGGAGGAATTCGACTTCAAACAGAAACTGAGCGTCAAAAAATTAACCTTAAAATGTTGTGTGAAAACAGGGGGTTGGGATGTAAACTGCTTTGTAACCATAATTACCACAGGCATGGCCTAGCACACGTATCATGTATAGCTATGCCTAGCACACGCATCATGTATACTATATGTATCACCAGATACAGCATAAAGGCAGCACAGAGCACTGCCATATGACAAATCCAGTTTCAGGCAGGATTAAAGAGAGTTATTTCCCCATTGTGATAATGGCAACAGCAGCAACTACGTTTAAGAAAGGAAAGCAGAACAAAACGGGCTAACCAGAAGTTGGTAAGGTGACAGGCTTCTTATAAACACAACGGATCAGCAGTTCTCTACTAGGGTATCCGGGGGGAGGGATAGCTCAGTGGTTTGAGCATTAGCCTGCTAAATCCAGGGTTGTGAGTTCAATCCTTGAGGGGGCCACTTAGGGATCTGGGGCAAAATCAGTACTTGGTCCTGCTAGTGAAGGCAGGGGGCTGGACTCGATGACCTTTCAAGGTCCCTTCCAGTTCTAGGAGATGGGATAT
>NW_020697707.1:786690-820489 GCF_002925995.2 Terrapene triunguis | reverse complement strand
TCCTGATTTGGAAGAGTTTGAGAACCACTGCAATAGGCAGATTAGACACATGGTAGTGAACGCTGCAAACAGCTGGAAGAAGAAGGTAAATCAGTAAAAAACCAAAGAGAGGGGACATTCACCAGAAAGAGCATAAGCCCTTTTTTAATGATCTGTGAGAAAATCTATTATCCTGAGTCCCCCTGCTGGTTGCATGGGGAATTCTCAGGTAGTAACTGACCGAAGAGGTCACCATCATTGCTCAGGGAAATGCAAAAAACAGACACAAAAAATGTCCTGTAGAATATGGACAAACTCCTTCACTCAGCTTTGCCTTACTCTGAATCTCTGCCCATCTGTAGGGAGATATAATAAAACAACCTGACGGGAGAGAATAATGAACAAAATCAAAATGATTAAATTGATTCCCCCACTCTATTTCTGCCTTTTATTTGTGTTTTATTTCTTCTAGCAGGAATTTAAAACATATTTCAGAAGTTATTAGTTCCATTCACACAGTTCTCTTTGCAAAGTGTTTTATCTCATCAACTTTATGAATATCCAATATCTCTATAGTAAATAAGTACGTCAATGATTAAATAAAACGAATATCGAAGTAGGTTTCTGCTGGAAACTCTGAAAGAGCAAATTTGCTATTCATCAGGGAACAAGAAGAATGTACAGTCCTTAATAAACCTCCCCAGAGATGGGTACAAATGGCCAATGGGTGTTCCCATGAGATGACTGTGAAGTGAGTTGTGAGAGGGGAGGTCTTGATCTAAATGGACAGTTACACAGACCATAAAAACCATCTACAATCATCACTCACCTTGACACTATCCAGCATCTCAGTTGGCAGCCTTGGAGGAGTTTCCAAGGCTGGAATGGGTACACAGATTGGCACTGGATTTGATACCTAGGACCAGGGCCGGCTTTAGGAAGTGCGGGGCCTGATTCGAACAGTTTCGACGGGGCCCCGACAGGGATGACTAAAAAAAAAAAACCACATAAAAAAACCACGTGGGGCTTGTACTCACCGGGCTGCGCTCCTAGTCTTTGGCGGTGGGTCCTTCACTCACTCCGGGTCTTCAGTGGCACTGAAGGACCCGCTGCCAAAGTGCCGCCAAAGACCCGGAGCGAGTGAAGGACCCGCCGCCAAAGTGCCACCAAAGACCCGGAACGCCGCTGGGTGAGTAAAAATTAAAAAGGCGCCTCTAGCCAAGGAAGGGATTCTCTGCCACTTGCCCCCCACTCTGGGTGGCCCTGCCACTGGGCGTGGGGCCCTCTTAGGCGCGGGGCCCGATTCGGGGGAATTGGTGGAAGCCGGCCCTGCCTAGGACTCTAAAATTCTGTGCCAAGGGCTGCAGACAGAGCTTTGTGACCGGCTCCTCCTCCTTCTCCCACCAATCCTTGAGGAGCAAGAACATTGCAAAGATTTTGAAAGTTCTCACAAGGGGTGCTCGTATGACAGCACTGATAAAACAGATTCCTCTTCCACTCACACCTTCCTCTGTGTATCCTCACAATTGCACCAGCTTTCTCATCCCACCCCTGCCCGGGAGGGTTAAAACTGGAGGATTTCTCTTTGCAAAGGCAGTTTTTGTGATGTGCCCACTGACCACGGGACTGAGACCACCAATTAGCCATCACATGGTGACATCTTCCAATCACTACCAGCCTAGCCTAACTTAGAATTAGTAACTTAGAGGTGAAAGACAACCTCCCCCTCTTTACAAAACTCTTGAGTCATCCCAGCTGTATGGAACAATGTTTAAATGTCCACAACAAACATGGTTACTTATGTTATTTCTGCTTTACTCCTCTTCCCTCTGTTCAGAGACGCTAAGTACAGGAGACTCCTAGACTTTGATTTGATCTAAACATTTATTAGGCTTAAAAGCTCACACAATGGTGCTATGGCTCTGCTGGGGCCAATGACATACTTCAAGGGTCATGGCTCCAAATTCTAAAACCATTAGCCTGGGGGAATGAAACTGTGTTTTCCATGCCCCTGTGACTTCCTTACATCTCTTGTGTGCTGTTTCTCCATCTCACATAATTACACAAAACTTGTTACCGCAGTTCCCAGTTTCTGAAGTGCGAGGTCTGAATTCTCACAAGAGAACTGTGTTTGTGTTCTCATGAAGTCAAATGGAACCGCTGATTTGGAGGAAATGTCGCTGTTACAATACAGAATCAAAGATTTATGTTTTAAATGGGCAGCAACTAATATCAAGAGGGAATAGATATATTACAAATAAGGAATTTCCAAGCAGCTAATAACCTTTCCCTACCCACCATATCCTAGGACACATTTTAAGGTTTAAGCATAACATACACATTGAAAATAGCAGAAACATCTGGGGTTTATTATAACACCACTTTGCTAGTCCAGGGCATTGTACTAATCCCTGCAGGCCAATGCTCACCCTTGACCTGCCAAACACGATTACCGCAGTCAAGCAACTTCCCCATGCTCCACAGCTGCTCTCCTTCCCCCATTCCCATCAACAGACATTAGAGTTACTAGCCTATAGCAACCAATCCAGAACTTTGGTTGCCATGGTCACTGCATGGAGCTAAAAGATACGATCACAAGGATGATCAGTGGAGTCATTTTGCCAGCAACGCTGGGGGCGGGCGAAAGACACACAGACCCCCATAGTGCTAGTAGACTCTTGCCTCCCCATCAAAGAGCCCAGAGGTGTAAATCCCCTCCTTCTCTCTTATGCTCATGTGGCTCTACACCCCTCCGGTGACTCTTCCTTCCAAGTCCCCAGTCACTCCTTCCTCTCTGGGCAGAGTACTCGCTTTGCCCCTAAGCATCACTCATGCCCAGCAGGAGTGAGAGCAGCTCCTAGTGTCAAGAGGTGGCAACGCAGCTGCCTTCTCCAGATGAGCCCAGCTGGCAGGAGAGTTCAGGTGAGCACTGCCGGGTAAAGCAGCTACAGAAACCCCCTCTGCTCCCCACTCAGCAGCCTGCCCCAGCCAAATGAAAGTTGGGGTGGGGGCAAAGTTGGGATGTTCACATTCAAGCTATGACCAGATTTACCCCTGCTTACTTTACGGGCACTGAGGCAGTCCCCCTCCATTCTGAATATTCCCACCCCACCCCCAAACAGGACTTTGGGCTAACTGTTCTAGCAATATTACATCCATTTCCAAGGATCATCACTGTCCTTCAGCTTTCCCTCCTAGATTAAAGTGCATTGATTAAGTGCTCTCTTCATTTTGGTGGTGGACCACTTGAACCTTACGCTGATTACAGTATTCTGTCCAATTTGTCCTGCAGGATAATTTGGAGAAGTGAATTTCTAAAAATAAGCCTGAGGTGTCTTGCTTTTTAAAAGTTCCATATCTCAATAGCTTGGTAAAACCTCCGTGTTAGAAGTAATGATACTTACTTTCACTTTTTGTCTGTGTGTGTTAAATTCAGCCCGCCGATCAATTGAAACGTCTTCTTGGAGTTATGCCATGGTAAAAGAAATGTGCATTTAGAGAATAAATGGAATTGATTCTCTGCTGGTATTAAGGGGATATCTAGATGATGTATTTAAATATAACCCCGATCCCTCTCTGAAGAAGCACCTGGCAATTCTGGTTTTGGATTATAGTGCATCTCCACGAAAACTTTATGAGGTCATGCATTTTCCCTTCCCCCATTACTCCTGGCTGGAACTTTTACATGCGGCATGCTCCAAGCAAGAGGCTTTATGGGAAATTTAGATACTAGTGCTTGTGAAAAAGACACAGTAAGCACCCAGATACTAACCCAGCCCTAAATTGGCAGCATTTTAACAAGGGGCTTCCTCAATGAGTGATACATGGGCCATTCCCTCTGTAGCTCATTCCCTTCTCTCCCAACTCAAAAAATCCTTCAGTGCTTCACTTTCCTTTCTCACCTAAAAAATAAAAAATCAATCAAATCACACCCCAGATCCATCCAAAACTCCCCACACCTCAGACCTGACCACCTATCCACGCTCCCCCACCCCCTTATGAGCTTCTCTAGGCAGCTCCCCTATCAGCTGCGTCTCACAGAGGCAGCTGTTGGGTCACTCTGTAGCCTCTAGCTATAGGAGGCTGAGAAGCAGGTCCCCTCTGAGAATGGTGGGCTGGGTGGGGGCTTGGGAATATTTGCTGCTTGTAGTGAGTGGGTCAGCCTGACCTCGTCTTCCCTAGCTGGGTCAGGGGAGGGAGGGAGTCCTCCCTGGCTTGCAGGAAGGGGGTCTAGACTAGTGGAGGGAAAGGGTCTTTTCTATCTTGTGAGAGAACTGGGGAGGAGGAAAAGGGGAGATTAGTGCTAGTGCTACTGAACAAACATGAATCCCCGGCTAACTAACGGGAGAACAGCCCTGCATTCATATTCTGTAAGTATATTCCTTTACCTGGGTTATTGGATTTATCTTATCTGCTCAAAGTTTATGGAATCAACATAAATGGGTGCAAAGCAGTTTTATGAATGTAACTGGCCTGATAACCATATTCCAAGCACTTGGTGCCTCAAGTTGATACTTACTTTACAACAACTTCAAAGCATTTTATTGGTCTTGTTTGTTCTGTGCCTCTTTGGGACTGATCAGAAATGGACTCTGACTTTTTCCAGGAAACTGACAGTCCCTGGTTAGAGAAGAAGCCTTTAGTTACAAATTCGCCATGAAATAAGGCAATCCAGTGATGTCTGGCGTTCTGTTAATTTGTCAAGGGAGTTCTGAACCAACTGAAGTTTTAAAAAAGGAAACTAGCTATTCCTAACATTCGAACGTTCCCCTGCTGGGGGCTGATTTCCGCTTTTCTAGAAGAATTGACTTCCCAAGACTATCAAAAGAACATACATTAGTCAAAGATTTGTTCCTTGCTAAGAGTTAATATGGAAATAAAAGGGTTATTTGGGAAAAATACACTGGTCTCTCGCAGCAACCTTTATTTTTCTTACTTACGGACAGCAGCGCTTTCCAAACTGTGCCATCCAGCTGTTAGCAAATTTCACAGAACCACTCCCTAAGGGGGCTTGTCCATAAAAGCTCCAGCATTTTTATGTAACCACAAATTAAATACGGCTTAAATAAAAAGATGCACTTTTTCCTGACACATCCCTGGTGGAGGAATTCTATGATGTAATAACATTCTAGGAGGACTTAAAGGCCAGGCGCACTTACAACTGAACTCCTCTTCTTGCTGTAATTGTGATGGACAAGTTTTTGTGTCTGTTTGCGCAGGCCTTAAATCTGCACTAACAACTCTGGAAAGGTGAAACATTTTGCCATTTCTTTGCAACTCCTAAAAAAGTCAAGGTAGAATGAGAAACTGCAGTTTCTTACTTTGCAGAACCTGAGAATAAGATGACAAAGGTGCTGAAAACACCTGAATATCTAAAACCACCAAGTATACACAAATTCCACCTGTAAGTCAGGTTAACTATTAACATAATGAAATAAGTATCAACATTACTGTTTCTCTTTCTCCTCCTTATCAGCTGTTGCCCTAGTGGAGACCACACACAGAGCCTCAAACCAAAAGCATGAAATCCGACCTAATTTCTTTCAAATGTTATGCTTGAAACACAGAAGTTTATTCCCTGTTTTAGTTTAAATGGCTAATTATCTTTTTTCTTGTTCCCCTGCTTGTTTAGAGCTAGGTGCTGAGGTCACCCGTAGACTTGGGTTTGAAAGCAGTGGGTCACTTACAGAGGATGGAAGTAGTGCAGACCTCTTTCAGCAGGACTCCACTCCATCTCCAGCCTCTGTGAGCTAAGGACTCAATCCTGCGAAATGCTGAACACTGTGGTCCGTCTAGCAGATCAGTTAAGCACATGCTTAACTTTAAGCATGCGAGTAGTCCCATTGAAGCTAATGGGATTATTCACACACAGTTAAACGTGTGACTAAGTGCTTTGCTCTTCGTGGGATCCAGCCTTGAGACCTCTGCACTTCTCCGGCAGGGGGATGAGGAAGGAAACACGGGACTGTGCAATTGCAGTGGATCAAAATTCTCTGCAGAGGGGAGGAGTGAGCTGGGCCCAGTGCTCTCCCTATGCTCTGTACTGGTGGCACTGGTCCAGCTGCACCGAGAGCGTGCGCAGCCGGGGCTGAGCATTCCATCCCGCCGCTCACTGAGAAAATCTTTGATGGGGGCTTCCCACCTCCCATAATCAGCAACAGCAGATTCCTTTCCTACAGTGTGGCATGAAGGCCCCTGGGAAGCACACACAACTGTGGGCCAAGTGAATAGCACTGGAGCTAATTAGCATCACAATCCATTCTTTGCCACTTCTGGAAGCAGTACAGAGCTTTTCCCTGTGGCCGGCCCAGGAAGAGATGGGAACAATGAGAACAGGCTCTAGTTTACCCTCCTCATCTGGCCTCTTTGTGCTGCTCAGAACCCGGGCATTAGCATCACAGGTCAGAGGCGATCTCCCCTGTGGCAGAGGAGCGGCTCAGCTGGTGCAAAGCAGCAGAGCTGGGTCCTACGCCAACTGCCTCATCCTGGCACAGTGGGCAGGAGGTGGCGTGTCAGCATACCCGAGCTCCATCAGCTCTCCACCGATGGGGCCAGGGCAAGCTGCCATTAAGTTAAAGCAACAGAGGCTGCTCTAACTCATGTGGAGACTTGGGCAGCTTGAGAAAGAAGGAGCTGTTACTGGTGCTCACCGACCTCCCCTTTGTGTGCTGAGCAGGTCTTGATGCAGGAGAGAGTCTGGACTAATCATTTTAATTTTTGGCATCCAAAGACCTGGGCACCTTAGGAATATGAGTTCAGAACTAAGTACCATAAACAGGGCATCATGCGAAGATGAGGCGTCAAGATGCTTTTTGGCCATTGCAAGCATTGCAGTACTGACCAAATAAAAACACCCAAGAAGCATGAAGGTACTCCTGGTTTTTCATCTAAGTAGTGTGCTGCCTTTCCTTAACCAATGCTACAACTCAGGGTGTCAGATTTAACCCGCATGACAACTCAACAGGAAACCCTAACACACACAGCAAAGATTAATAGAGACTAGCTTTGGGTAAATTAAAAAAATCCAACCTTGGATTTAACGGCAAACATCAACACTTTCCTCCTTTATCCAGAGCTGGGAATTGACTTCGATGTTGCAGCTATTGCCAATGAAGTGCACTGAAGGAGCAGCTACAGAAATCAGAGCTGGTCATAAAGAATTTTACAAAGCTGCATCAGGATTTAGCTGCCTTTCTGTGTCCCTGCTTGCTGCATCTTTTCAGCATTTTGAAGATATTCTTAATGTGCGCTAGTGATAGTTAATGAGTGTCTTCCAAAGGACAAAAGAAAGTAGAAAGAAGTTGGGGGGAGATTTGGGAAAGATGCAGATTTGTTTGCTGTTACATTCAATACCAAAGCCAAAGAGACCATTCAAATATCATTTTCCGGATGAGGTCTAGATGGCTCACACACTGGATTGGTAGGGGCACACAGAAGGTTGGTAGTGAATAGAAGTAGGAACCTCCTGATCATTGAGACTTGTCTACATGGGAAAATTGCACCAGTTTCACCTCATGTCGTAACTAACCTGGTTTAAATTCAACCAGTGCAAATCCAAGAGTAGACACTTCTATTTCAATTTAAGAGTATCTTATTTTGATTTAGTTTAAGTCGATTGAGAATAAAATTAAAATAAATCAAAATAAGAGTGTCCACACAGGGATTTGCGCTGGTTTAGCTAAATTGGTTTAAAACCTGATTTAAGGTAAACCAGTGCAACTTTCCCATGGAGACAAGGCCTTAGACCCAATGGTAGGAGTGAAAAATGGGCTCATCCTGCAAACACATAAGCATATGAGTAACTTACTTATGTGAGTATTCTCACGGATCTTAATGGAACAATTCACGTGGGTAAAATTACTCACTGCTCACATGTTTGCTAAATCAGGCCCAAAGGCATTTCAATCGACAGCTTTTAGGAGATCTATGTCAAATCAATTGGGGGTCCTAGTCCATTTTAGAAGAAAAGTCGCCCAAAACACTACAGGAGGCAACCCAATTGGCAGAGAGTCCAATGACTGAAAGGGTACTGCACTCTCCCTGCCCAATCTCCCCTAGAGATTGTCCACCTAGGACAGGGCTGAGATGGATTTGCCATGCAGTGGGAGGGTTCTGTACTTCTGGGGGCAAACTGAAGATGCTGAGGAGAGAGAGAGAACCTAAGTCTCCAGCACTGTCAAGCTGCTCCCTTCCATAAGCATTCATTCAGGAGACTTCCAAAGGAATCAATGGAAGCTGTGCATACGTTGCCTGATTCTATGGCCACTGAAGACAATGGCAGAGCTGCCATTAACAGCAGGGGTGCAGGATCCAGCCCACAATACCCACTGAACGTCAAGGGAATCTGCCCTTTGAAAATCTCTCCCTAACTTTTTTTTTTAATTTAGTCGGTGCTCAGAGGAAAGAAGAGAGGGAAAGAAATGCACCACAGCACTGATGTATTTACTCCAACATCCATAGGCTAAAATGCCTAAACTGGGCTCAAGACACTTATTTAAAATGATAATCTCTCTCTCTGGAAGCTGGAGAACACACGTTACTTAGCATTAGGGTCTGAACTTGCAGCGCACAGTCAGGGAAAGCTGGGGAGTGTTTTCCCTGAATCAGGACTGGCTGACTGGGCCCAAAGGCAGGAGGCATGTGTAGTGACCAAGAGGTAATTTATTTGGAGTAATGCCTAATTTCAAGCAAGAGTGACCAGATGGTCCCCCTTAGATCCACTAACAAAGGAGACATTCCACATGTGGTTCCCGCCATCCATGCACTGAAGGGGGCAGTCAGTTGCCTCTCTAATGCTATTCCCCTTCCCCGCCACCCACGGAAGGAACTCTACAGGAGCTTCAGGGGAAGGGGAGGAGATTGAGCACATAGCAATGAAGCTGTGAGGGGCCAGTCCTGGTCAGAAGGCACATTGTCTCTGCATGGATGTCCCGGACCTTTCTCAGAACCCTTGGGATCAGCATGAATCTCTGGGAATCCTCTTGGCTAGGGAGTGGGCCACATGGATTTTCCACACCCCCTCACTGTGATTAGCCAGGACCAATGTTCAACAGGAACAGAAAACACAAATAAGAAAAGACGCAGTGTTGAGTTAAAAGAATATATTTTTAAAATTTCCTTTAACTAGCAACATTCTTAAACCCAAAGGAATTATCCAGTTGCTATATGCTCCTGGCATGTCTCATAGTCTGGGCAAGGAAACTGTGTTAGCCAGTGTGACTCTGGGGTTCTCCTCCTTTAGCACAAGACGCCAGTGTTTGCATTTACTCCCTCATATGCTTCAATGCAACTAATGTAGACAAAAATAATTCCTAGATCAAAATGTATCTAGGAACAGAAACAACTGGAGAAGCCAGAGCTGCTGGAGGTACAGAATTAAATCTGGCAATGATTCATAGGGTTTAAGGCCAGAAAGTGCCATTATGATCATCTAGGCCAACCTATATACCACCGGCCGCTAATTACGGCATCATGCCCATAACTTGTCTTTGCATGATAGCGTATCTTCCAAAAATCCATCCACTTTATCTAAAGACTTCAAGTGGGGGAGAATCCACCACATCCCTTGTAAGTGGTTCCAATGGTTAATCACCATCACTGATAAAAATGCTGCACCTTTTTTCTAGTCTGATCTAGTTACCAGTCATTTCCTGCATCCTCTGGAAGTCCCGGCTGGATGGAGTGTTTTGCCCATGGTTCATTGGCAGTCTGCCCTTTCCAAGAACAGGTATGACTAGCAGCTTTCAGAGTCTGGTGTCTGATTTTCAATAGCCTGGTTCATCTCTATAGAACAGCTCATCACTTCGGCAGCTGATCAAGCTGCAGATGTCTGGTTGTGACTGTTCATTTGCAGCAGTGCAGCCGACCACAGTGGTGAAAAGCCGATGCTGGTAAGGCTAGAATACGGAATATGACAATGTTCTGCTTTCAGTCTCCGTCAGCCGTGCTAACTGCCCCGTGGTAAAACCTGCTTGGGGAGGAAAACTCTGTGAGGTTCCTCCTCCTGGAGCTCCTCTCCGTCTGGATGGGTAGGAGCTGCTGTCGTTTGGAGTGAGCCAGGGACCTAGACTTTGCAGGTCTCTGGCACCACACTGACACTCCCTGGCAGTGCAGGTCCAATGCAGCTGTACTGCCAGGATCTCTCTGACTGCTGCTGCCCCCAGAGCCTCCCTCAATGAGGAGTTCCCATCACAGAATTGGGTGAGAGAACAACGTGCATTCTCCCTGACACACCTACCTCTTTTCTCACCTCGGAGCTAGCCCTGCAACACCCCTTTCTGTGCAAGGAGGGGGAGATCCATGTTTAGAGGATCCTTCCATGTGCCAATGTTTAGGGCTTGATCTGGACCTATGTTACTTCCAGGTCTCTAAAGCTATCTCCATATACTGGGAAGGCAGTGTGGTCTAGCGGATAGAGCATTAGCTCAGGAGTCAGGAAACCTGGATTCTATCCAGGCTCTGCCACTGACCTGCCATAAGATCCTGTGCAAATCGTTTTCCCTCTCGTTTTCCCGTGCCTTTATCTGTTTAGACTGCAAGCTCTTTGGGACAGAAGCTGTCTAGCAGTATGGAACATTACACCCAGCTGAGATTCTAGGTGCTACCATAATGCACATAACAGCGATATACTCAGTGCAGTTCCAACCTACAGGCAAAACTGCATTTGCCCAATAAGAGGTCATATTTTATACTGTGGCTTTAATAACCAATATACATTTCCCAAATATAATACAAAGACTAGGACTGAAAGCTGTATTCCATGATATTTCAATACACAGTGGACAGAACACCCAATACACTACCATTAAGAAACACGAAGTAGCCTACCACTAACTTGTAGTGGCCAACAGAATTTTTAGATTTCTCCTAAAATACCAATTTATGAAATTGCTTCCTGCAGTACTTGATTTAAAATCTAGCTTTTCTGTCATTAACCACACCCATGAAATCCTCCTTCAAGCATCCCTGCAACTGTATTTTACCAGGACTCTCAGTTTATTCCTCGCAAAATCTACACATGAAGCTGTAACATTATTCGTCTCAACCATTAGCTGTACAATAATATAAACTGCTGTGCGGGTAATTAGTAGATAAGACGAGGGCTACTGCCACATGGACAAGCTGTTCAGTGGGGCTGAACATGAATAAAAGTCCCAGCCTGATCTGGATTGCCTCTTCTTACAGAGCTGAAGGGACAATCAGGCCAGCGGGGCTGACAGAGGCAGACAAGGCATTAAAGAAATGACCCCAAACAAACAATCTCAACGTTGAATTGTGCTTACTTTGTTTAGTCCTATGGGGACCTGGCTCAATATCTAGTTGGCCCATATATAGGGCCAAATTTCTCAGCCTTGCCAGAATGAGGATTGTTCCATTTGGCCCCTCCTGACCAATCCACATAATGGAGTATGTTTACACAGCCGGCAGAAGCGAGCCTCCCAGCTTGGATCCACAGACTCAGGCGTGTGTCCTACAACTAGCTGTGTCACAGAAAGAGCTCGGGCTCTGAGACCTATTTTTAGAGCGCTAGTGTGAGACCTGCTAGCCCAAGTCTGTTAACCCTGGCTGGCAGGGTCCCTCCTGCAGGCTGTGTAGACGTACCTAGAGTGTCTATTTTCCCAGAAATCCACCTGGGGAACTCCCACACTCCCATGAGAGTTATGCCAGTATCAATGAGCAAACGGGTGCCAACAGGATTTCGTGCACTGAATGACACAAGTGAAGCAGGAGTAATTATCCCACGGCATCCACAAGTTGACGTACCGGAGAAACACGAATGTTCAAGATAGTGCGTTTACCAAAAAGTTCCCCGTTAGTTCTAAGAAAACTTGTCGCTATATTCCCAGCATTCCCTAACTGGATTTTTTCCCCCTTAGCAGAAATAAAGCAGCTCCAAATACCAGAGGGGAAATGAAAGATGGGAATGAGAAAAGGACAGTACAGTATGTTCACGAACATCTCTATGACCTCACACTGAACTTTTCATATTCCTGTCACATGGGAGCAGAGCAGAGTACATGCCAGGACCTGTGCTTCCCTCTCCCAGTTCACCTGCGCACACAGCTTTGACGCTGCTGCACTTCCTAACTTTTGCACTGCTTCCTGCCATGTTAAGACGCTCATAAAATACAAATAAAGTCAAAGTACTAAAAGATCTTAATAAAACATGCCCTGTCTCCCACATAGCTACACCGAAAGCTCAACAGCTGTCTGGAGTAGGCAGCTGCCTGCCTGTTGAAGCTGTGAAATGAAAGGTTTGGGATGTTTTGGCAAACATATTCAGGGCCAAATCCTGCAGTCCTTCTCAAGCCATGCTCCCACTGACCCCAAGGGGAGTTCCATCTAAGTAGAGGCCCTGCGTGACTTCTGCCACCGATTGCCAGGCCTTCCTTTCTCACAGAAATATTTCTGACACACAGAATCAGCGATTGTCACCGCTGTCTGCACTTCACTGGGGCTAGGGAGGGGAGACATGAGACGACAGGACGGATCTCTCTCACGCCACAGGACACAAGCTGACAACTGATTAAACTGCAAGGCAGGAGAATTTTGGATAGAAAGGAAGGTGAATTTTCCCAACATAAAACCCCACCCTGCTGATCCATGACTTGAGAATGACCATTATTGAAGTCTAGTCTAGTGAGTAGAAAATCACGTTGTGCTGTGGATTTGAGCAAAATTAGATATACGTTATATCCCCATCAAAGCCTAACACAACAGGAAGAGAGACTCCTGGAGAATGGGCCAAGATTATGAAACTCTTTCCCCGCCACCCCCCGCGCAAAACTAGAATTACATTTCTGAAGCCAAAGACTGGTGATTTATTCCAAACCACTATTCTGCACCCCCCAAAATACAGTGGAAGCCTCAAGTCTAGGGCTGGCCATCAGGACGCTGAGAGTAACACAGAAGTGAGACCTTGGGATTTGTGAGTGGTGCTCTCAGAGCACCCTCTAGTGGCCAGAGAGGGGCACCATGGGAGTAGCTAAATTAGAGGAGTAGAAGAGTTCAGGATTAATGGCAGCCAAGGATGTACTGGGAAAAAAAACCCAGGACATCACTGGAACCAGCCTTCATCTAAAATCATCATCATATCAGTATATTAGATTATAGTCCCCGTGACAAATACTGACTAAGAGGGGTGGGATAAGTAAGGGGACAGCTGATGTTTTAAAACAGAAATTACAGAGCTGGCACGGCTTTGAATAATTGTACCCCCCCAAAGAATGAACAAATATTCTCTCTTCTCCCTTGACAGAAAAACGACTTATAATTTACATACATCTCTGTTGGAAGTCCTTTTAGGTACGTTCTTTCTGAAAACATTATTTCCCAATGTCTTTTGCTTACAATCGGGTAAAAGGAAACTTCTGGCGAATACTTTTCATTCAGATAAGGTTTAAACATTGCAAACATACTCTGCACTTTTTCAACTCTTTTTTCTGTTAACATGACCAGTTAATGAAGATTGACCATTTTTTCTTTTTTTTACATTTCATATTTTTCCATAGCAAGCTCTGTTAGTGTTATGGTAGCAACTAATTTCAACGAAATGTTAAATTATTATTAATTTGTACTGTCACAGCATCTAAGAGTCCTACTCACTCACAGACCAGGACCCCACTGTCCTGGGCACTATACAAACACAGAACTAAAAGAGGATCCTTGCCCCCAAAGAGCTGAAAGTCCCATTGGGCTTAAACTACGTTCCTATTATTTTTCAATTGCAATCCTCACATTAAAACCATATTTAGCTTAGATTTTCTCAGGCTGGAACAAACTAATTCAGAGTTGCCCACAGACAATTCTGAACTGGAGAAGGGAGTAATTTAGGGTTAACAGAAGCACTTGAAGTGCATTCATGTGGTTCTTTGTGCAGCTTGAATGACTCACACAAAATATTGACACTTGGTTTGTTTTCTTGTATCATAACGGAACATGATAAACTATCAGCGCTGTTAAAGTTGCATTCACTCTTGTTACTTTTGGAATGTTAACAAAACACTGATTTGGTAAGAATTCATAGCATTTCCAGAACTTCTGACACTTTGCAACATTATTGTTCATCGTTGTTTGGCTCTCGGTTGTAAGCACCTGCCCCAAAATACTATAGGACATTTAGGGGTAGATTTTAAAAAGAGCTCAAGACTAGATTTTCCAGGACTCAGCAACCTAAACTAGTGGGTCCTGATTTTCAAGACAGTGCAGTTCCCATTTAGGCACCTAAATAAAGCTCAGTTTTTCCAACATGTTCAGCATTCAGCAGCTCCGACTGTGACACTTGTGACCACATTTTCAAAAGACCTCAACACCTTTTGAAATCTGGCCACATACTTTGGGGCCTAGATGGGAACCTCAGCTGATCCCAGACTGAGAGTGTTGAGTTCAACCCCTTACCATCCCAGCTAGCATTCATAGTTGTTCAGAGGTTTCATACTGTTTCACACCAATTTATGTTTTCTTTCTGTCTCAACTAGTGCATTTGCAGTAGTCTCAGGAGGGAAGACAAGTGCCAGGGGTTAATATTTTAAAATCCTTACATCACTAAACAAATCTGAACAATATTATACCAGAGATAAATATGTTCAGCCTTCCCCAACTACCAATATTTGCACAAAGTTTAGGAGAGTTTCTTTACTTATTTCAGGGGAATACCTTTCTATACACAGCCAATAGTTATTGGATAATTGTACTGTCGCTATACTGGTATGTACTTTCAATTTTATTTGCATTCCAGTGGCTATTCTGGAGTAGCTCTTGCTGTGTTACGTCAAAGGCAATTGAAGAGTGACTGATCTCACATAGTACACAAACCATGAAGATACTTACACGCTTTAAACGAGATTCATTATCAAATTATTCTGAAAATGGTCTGGTATGTTTGGAATCATTCACACATTGCATAGAGGTAAAGGGCTTTTCCTTCCCAGTCAGACCAGGAGTATGTAAATATTTTGGGTTGGAAACGATAACAAAAATTTGTCACTTATTCTGCAAGATGATTTTTCTCTAGAACTGGTCAAACCTCAATTGAAAACAGCTTTGGCTAGCACCTCAAAGGATTCACAGATCTTCCTCTCTTCTCCAAACCTGCCTTCTTCCATTCAAATCTTGGCCCGGCCTTCTGATCTCGCCTCAGCAATGTGCGCTATTATCAATTCAAACTTAACATGCCCAAAACTGAGCTCTTAATCTTCCCCACCAAGCCCCTGGCTCTGCCTTTCTCTGTTACTGTGGTCAGCGCACCTCCTCCCATCATTCAAGCCCTCTGGCCTCAGTGAATGCAATTTTCCTCCCCTCAAGTCCCTTCAAAAATCATAAAATCATAGAAGTATAGGACTGGAAGGGACCCCAATATGTCATCTAGTCCAGTCCCCTACACTCATGGCCGGACTAAGTAATAACTAGACCATCCCTGACAGGTGTTTGTCTGACCTGTTCTTTAAAACCTCCAATGACGGAGATTCCACAGCCTCCCTAGATAATTTATTCCAGTGCTTAACCACCTGGACACTTAGGAAATTTTTCCTAATGTCCAACCTAAACCTCCCTTGCTGCAATTTAAGCCCATTTCCTCCTGTCCTGTCCTCAGAGGTTAACAAGGACAATTTTTCACCCTTCTCCTTGTAACAGCCTTTTATGTACTTGAAAACTGCTATCATGTCCCCTCTCAATCTTCTCTTTTCTAGACTAATAACAAACCCAATTCTTTCAATCTTCCTTCATAGATCATGTTTCCAGGGGTTCTCAGGACAAATTTTTGGTGGCCTCAGAGTGCCGCCACCAACTCTTGCTGGTGACCACTCTCACACTTTTTCCTAAATACTTAATTAATTTTAGGAAAACCAAATAAATATGCACATATACACGTCCAAATCATTGTAATTTATTTATTGCTAGCTAGTAAGTCTGCTGTGAAAAGTGATATTAACAAACATACGAATATCACTTTTCACAGCAGACTTACTCAGCTTTGGCAAGCCTGGGGGCAAATTAAGTCCTGGATGGAGGGCCGGGGGAGGAAGTGGGGCCATGGGGAGATGGGGCTGGGGGAGGCGGGGGGCAGGGGCTGGAGCCCAAACCCCTGTGGCCAGAGCCCAAAGCCCCAAGGCCAGCGGACGGGGCCCAGGGACACAGCTTGAAACCGTGTGGCCAGAGCCTGGGGCCTGCCACCGCGCAGCTGGAGCCCAGGGCTGAAGCCCAAAGCCTGAGCCCCACCACCCCTGGGAAGGTGCAGAACTCACTGGCTGCCTGCTTCTACAGCGTTATACCCCAGGTAACTCCAGAAGGCGGCAGGGCCCAACCCCTGCTGGCAGCCCCAGCAACCAAACACCAAGGCAGTGCATCCAGGAGCAACAGGGAGGGGCGCTACTTTGCCCTCCCCACCATCACAGTCCCTGGTGGCTGCATTTGAAAAACGCTGTTCTAGACCCTTAATCATTTTTGTTGTTCTCATCTGGATTTTCTCCACTTTGTCCACATCTTTCCTGAAATGCTGCACCTAGAACTGGACACAATAGTCCAGTTGAGGCCTAATCAGTGCGGAGTAGAGCGGAAGAATGACTTCTCATGTCTTGTTTACAACACTCCTGCTAATACATCCCAGAGTGCTGTTTGCTTTTTTGCAATAGTGTTACACTGTTGACTCATATTTAGCTTGTGGTCCACTATGACCCCCAGATCCCTTTCCGCAGTACTCCTTCCTAGGCAGTCATTTCCCATTTTGTACGTGTGCAACTGATTGTTCCTTCCTACGTAGAATATTTTGCATTTCTTCTTATTGAATTTCATCCTATTTACTTCAGACCATTTCTCCAGTTTGTCCAGATCATTTTGAATTTCAATCCTATCCCCCAAAGCACTTGCAACCCCTCCCAGCTTGGTATCATCTGCAAACTTTGTAAGCGTACTCTATATACCATTATCTAAATCATTGATGAAGATATTGAACAGAACCGGTCACCCCACTTGATATGTCCTTCCAGCTTGACTGTGAACCACAGATAACTACTCTCTGGGAACAGTTTTCCAACCTTATAGTAACACCATCTAGGCTGTATTTCCCTAGTTTGTTTATGAGAAGGTCATGCGAGACAGTATGGTGCTGCTAAGATTCTGGTTCTTTGTTCTGAAATCATTCCCTCCATCTTTGCTTCCCCCTTCTCCACTGTAACAAACTTGTCTCTTCACAGCTTAGCCCCACTGCAATAGGGTGCTCAGAGGGCTGGGTGGCTTAGTGGCTAGTGTACCTGACCTCCAACTCCTGGCCCTGCTGTCGGGGGAGGGGGGAGGCAGGGGTGGTAACAGTGCCTGGTCCCTGCCCCTCAGTCTGACCCCATCCCCCAATGACCTCTGCTCTGTCAATGATGCCACACTTTGTTGCCCATTAATCCAATTTTCTTGCAAGCACCTTCATGCTTTCTTCTTTCCCACCCTTTCCATCTATCAGGAGTTCCCTGCTCATATCCCCAAAACCATTACCTTCTCCTCCTCCCAAACTCACCATAAAAACTCACCTGAGCAGTGATGCTTGCAAGACACCGACAGTGACCAGGCAGTTGATGTGCTTATTTTACCAAACACAGTCATTTCACTGTGATTTTGTCCAACCCTCTTCCCTCCCGTTTGTTCTCTCTTTCTGTACTCTTGTCATGTGCTAACATTGTAAGCTCTTTGGGGCAGGGATGGTCTTTATAGGACAGGAGCGTACAGTGAGGTCCTGACTGGGCACCTAGAAGATACTGCAATATGAGTAATAACAACAATATTGTAAGCTGCAGTGTCCACTTGCTGTGGCTTTTGGAGGAAGCATCTGAAACTGACAAAAAGGCACAGCTTTCTGATGTCAGTTTCCCCTTGTGCCAGGCAGTGAGTTCTTCTCTGCTGGATGCCCTGGGGTATTCCATTGGTGTCCCAGAATGCCCGCCAACAGTACTGTTCAGCCTATTTGCAAACTTAGTTAGCATAGCAGGTCAATGATGTCATTTGGAGAGAAGCTGTCAGCTTCTATCCATTTGTAATACTAAGTTTCTCAGTTTTTCCACCACCTGTACTCACAAGCGCCTGACGTGCCCCACTGAGTGAAGACACAATAGTTCTGGAGTTAGGACAAGCCAGATAAAATTGATTTGTTCAAGACCATTTGAAAGCGAGAAAAATATTGTTCCTTTGCACAATTTTAGGGATAAAGAAACTATGGCAACAAACAATCCCTCAAATGATCCTTTCTAATATTGGCACTTAGCCCCTATTCCACTCTGTGCAATGAGAAGTGTTAATAAGTTTGGTTTTTGTTTTTCTTTTTTTCTGTTTTATCTGAAAGCCTTTTTAAATTTGCATCTCTGTCTTCTTTGATGGATGTTCTGCAGTTACCTAGAGTAACTTTAGAAGACAATTAAGTTAAAAAGAAAACCTCCCTGTGTGATTTATTTAAATAATAAAGCTGATTCTGAAGCTAATGACAAGTTACAAATTAAAATAATGCTTCCAGCCCCAAGACTGAAAGGATGTGAATTACTTTGACAGCAAAAATAGAAAAAAGGATTAAGAAAGGCTAGAATTTATTTACTAAATTTATCTCTAGTGGTACATAGAATTTTAAGAATAATTCCTTAGCTTAACTGCCACATTTCATATTCCAGAAAACCAACAGACAGATGTAACTACTGGCAAAAGAGACCTTAAAGGGGATAAAGAATGAAAGCCTAAAGCATAAAACTAGTATCTGCGTCTCTGCCCCATGTTTAACTTTTTGTTCTTTCCACTTGGAATAGTAGTTTTCATTAATATCTTGAAATGCTATGTTGTTTGATCTTTAATGTTACTTACTATCAAAAAATAAAAAAGAAGGTTCTTAACAAGTAAAAGACATAACTCACAAACCTAAGATCAGCTGTTTGAAAGTGTTCAGTGACAGAACTAATGCATAAAGGTGCCTTGTGTTTCATATGAAAGTTTAAATTGTACATTTAGGTCTCAAGGCTACAAACACTTACACATAGGAATGACTCTACACGAGTTGTCTCATCACATGCACATGTGTTTGAAGGACCCGGAATTTAATTACATAAAATGAAATGACACTTAGACCTGACTAGAAACTTTTGAAGCTATAGCAATGTCACTTAGGGATGTGATTTTCCCCCCACAATATTTCTATACCTAGCATAGATGCAGTTATACTGGCAAAAAAGTACTTTTGCTGGTATAGCTTATTGTGTTTGGGGAACTGGTATACGCTAATACTAACAAAAGCACTCCTTTGCCAGTAAAAGGTGCATCTACATTTGGAGGGTTTGCCAGGATAGCAATACCAGCAATACCTTTCTAATGTAGGCAAGGCCTCCTAGCACCTGGATGACGAGCAGCTGGCTGGAGCTGGATCCTGATAAGATTGATATGATGCTGCTAGGAAGAAAGGCATACTTCCAACAACTCACCTGCTCCATTGCAACCCCTGCCCTTGGATTCTAAGATCAGACAGCATCGTTGGGGTTGTCATTGAGTCACTAAATGCAGTTACACACCCAAATATCCCTGCTGACAAAGAATTACCACTTCCCTCTGCAGCTGGTCAGAGGACAATGCCCCATTCTATGGCATCCTGATCTGGACCCATGTGTCTGGAATTTCCAACTACTGCATTTCCCTACACCGGAGAATAAAGACCTGCGTCTATAGGAAGCTACACCTGATTCAGAGTTCAGCAACTCATCTGACACACACAGGTTACTGGGGACACAAATCCCCCCATTCAGTGCTCCCTACATGGGCTCCCCATTAGACACAAACATCCAGTTCAAGGTCTCTGTACTGATTTTCATAGCCCTGCTTAGAATTGGCCCTACCTACACGAGAGACCATCTTTCTCCTAACACAATGATGACCTCACCTAACAACTTTGCTCTGCTGGAAAAATTAAGTTGTCAACAACCCAGAGAAGATTAATCTCTGCAGGAGACAGAACCTCCATGAAAACTGGACCGAGACAATGGAACTCACAACCTGACACAGTTAGAATGACCCATCACCACATTCAGAGCTAACTGCAACGCCATTTCTTTGACATAGCTTACCTGTAACCACCCTCTCAAACACATCTCCAGCCCCACACTATATACTTACTATCACCCATCTCCTCCCCCACAGGTAGCTGCAAGCTTGTTCCTGTCGGCAGGGCTGGGAGAGAGAGAGATTTTGGCACTTCCTTTTTTTTGGAAGCTGCCCAGATACCACAGTGATAACAAGCAACTTTATAAAACCTAGATGGATCGAGAGATAGATAATAAAAAGGTCAAAGGAGTATTTGTACCTGGTTTTGCATAGCAAGGGAAGTCTCCCCTGATATTTCTAAAACTCTTATTCACACTCATTAATAAGCGCAAGCCACGCAATCTGTCTCACTGAGCAAGACGGACTGAGAGAGGACATACATGGTGGTGGTGTGTGGTTTATTGGCATGAGACTGGGATAGCTGCCACTAGTGAATTACACAAGTCATCTCCAATGGCTGATTATTAAACCTTTATATTGCATAACAGCATCCTGTGGGTCACAGCACATTAAAAGAAACATCAATTTAGGCATTTTAAAGTGTTTTCACATTTTCTGCTGCTGCTCCTTCTAAAGAAAGACACCTTAACTAACAATATTCCAGCTGCACCAATGAAAGGCAAGAAATTTAAAACAAAAAAGATCTCTAGGCTATACAGGGCTGATTCTCTGTTACCCTGCACCACACAAAGTGAGGATGGCTCTAAATTGCTACCAAATCTGAATTTCAACATTTTAAACTCATTTTGCACTGGTGTAAACCATTACACATGGCCATGGGGAAATCAAATTCTATATTCGTTTTATTTATATGACAGTCCCTTGTAGACACCCCAACCGAGGCCAGTGCCCCAATGTGCTAAGCACTGCACAAACACACAGTCCCTGCCCCAGACAGCTTACATTTGAAATGTATATAAGATAGCTTGTTGATAAATCAGGGTGACATAATAGAAGGTCTTTAGGGCAAGGACCTGTCTTCCGATGTTTGTATAGTGCCTAGCACAGTGGGACCCTGATCCTGACTGCAGTGTTTGAGAAATACTACAATAAAAATAACACATAACAGTAATTAGTAATAAGGGCCAATATCTTAGGCTTGGATCTAGCAAGCTGATCCACATAGGCAGGAACCTACAGCTGTTTCTAGTCCAGATAGCTCACAAAGCACCTGACCTTAAAGTATCACAGGTCTGGTTTATCAGACCAGACTAATTTGGGGACAATGGGGATGGACATCGGGCATTTTTTAACAGTGTGGTTCTTTTGTTAAAAGAGGAAGCTGGCTGAAAGCTGCTCAAAAGTTTGGACTCTTAGACACAGTCCCAGTGGAGATGAATTACCCGCAAAGTGCATGCGAGGTGGCCAAAGGACAACCGACATGCAGCTCATCAGATGGCTCTGCGGTTTATCACAGAGCTATCAGGACCACACCGTGGTAAAAAAAAATCAGCCTGGTTAAATAGTCATGAAAACTTACTAGCCCAGACACAAAATCTACTTGCCAAGGGCTTACCTTAAAAACTTGAATGCCATGTTGCTGAGATTGGGCTCTCCCTTTCTCTCTCACACACACATACGCTAGTGCCGGCTTAAGGCACTGTATAAAGTCAGCCCATTATTACGAACTATTCCCAGCTCACATGTGTTATCTCCATAGGGTCGCTAAACACACCGCCGCCAGAGCAGTGTCGTGTGTATGGGGCAAGCCGAGAGAAAGCACTAAAGAGACAGCTGGTGCCAGGGAGATCTCACAGGCTGGCCCCGAGGACTCCCTCGGTGGATCCCAGCGGCGCTGTTGGGCAGGCGGGAGCAGCGCACCTCTAGCGCTGGGCACAGCGGGGGAACCCGCGGGGCGCGCCGAGATGGGGAAGCAGCGGCTCCGCGCGTCCCCTTCCCCGGCTGTCTCGGTGCCCGGCCCCGGCCAGCCCCGCTCCCGCAGCATCAGCGCCGGGTCAGACGACAGGGCGCCCCAGGGCACCTGCTGCGGGGCACCTGGGGAGAGGACGCAGGGCTCGCCCTGGGGGGCGCAAAGGGGACAGGACGCGCAGCGAAGCCCCGACTCAGCCAAGCCCCGAGAAGCAGGAGAGGGGCGGGGAGGGGGGAACTTACCTGCCACAGGTTCGGCCACAGCGCCCCCCTCCTGGGGGTCCGCTTTCCTGCCAGCCCCTTTGCCGCCCTTCTTGCCTTTCCTCCCTTTGCCTTCTCGCTTCTTCTCGGACATCCCGGCCGGTGCTGCCCTAGTGCCCGGGGACGCTGCGCCCCTTTCCCCCGCTGAGCTCCGGACCCCGCTCCCTGCCTGCCCCTGGCGCGCCGGCTGCCCCCTGCCCCTCGCTCCGTGCACGCTGGAGCAGCAAGCGAGCCGGCTGGTGGGGAAAGTTCGCCTCTCTCTCTGCTGCCCCCTTCCCCTGTGTCCCGCCTCCGGGGTCCCCCTCTGCTCTCTGGCTGCCGCTGCTGCTGCCACCTGGGACAAGGAGCCAGGACTTCCTGGAAGTTTGGGGAAACTCCTCTCTGCTATGTTTCTTTGCCCCCGCTTCACTAATGCCCGCCCCGGGCACCGCACGCTGCTCCGGGAGGAGCCTGTGCAGGTCCGGGGCACAGGGCTGTGTCTGTGGGTGGGTGGGTGGGTGGATGGGGAGGAGCAGGAGCGGCTGCAGCTGCCAGAACCCGACAGAGGTCGCTCGAGCGGCTGGGAAAGCGCTGGGCGAAGCGGGGCGGCGTGCGCACGCCTGGTGAGCACGGACAGGCACCTTGGCCCGAGCTGCTGCAGCTGCTTGCTGCCCTTACTCCCGGCTGTAAGGGCCTCCTTGCCCCGCGGGGAGCTGTTCGCGCGTGGGACCCCTTCCCCCTGCCAGAGCTCTAGCACAGGGCGGAGAAAGTCTCCCAAAGGAGGGACCACACTGGGGAGCCCAATTTGAGAGCCATGTGGCATTCTGAGATCTGACCCTAGGCCACTTCCCTCCTCCCCCGGGGCAAGGCTGGGTTCAGTCCCAAACTCTTGGAGAGCCTCGACTGAAAGAAGGCCCCAGAGAAGTGTAAAGGTTGTTGTGGCTATTTGCAGGGTGGAAGTTAAAGTCTCCCCTTGTTTAAAAACAAAAAAAACACTAATTGTTTCCTTTCACTTTAATTATTTCCCTTTGCACTGTCAAAGCAAAACAGCCCCTCATATTTGTGTGCAACATTTTCATACTGCAGGGACTCTTACGGAGTTCGAGGCCCTGTTCCTGCATGCTGAGCTCCCCACCAGATCCAGGCCCCACTGGTTCCTTCATGAAGGACTGGAAAGTGAAGTGCATAAATGTTTAACAATACATGTGCCTGACATCGCTACCAGCTACCAGCCCCAATTCAGAAGTCCATACCTATCCATATGTCCTTTGCTGAATAGGGATGGATTAAAGCATCTTCTTAAATATTTTGCTGAATATGGGACCTTATTGTACAGTGGAAACTGTTGTCTCTCAATTCTGACCCTAAATAGGGGTAAGGTTACTTGTGTGTGTGAGTTTGGGCTTTCAAACCTCAATCCTACAAGCTGTTCTTTGGAAGTGGATCCTTGTCCCTGTGTGGAGCCCTATCATTGGTGTCACGTCCATGTAAAGTGCATGTGATGCTCAGATTCTTGTAGGAACAAAGGCTATATTAAAGTGGACTATGCAGTCTGTAGGCCCCCAGCTGAATTCTTCTTATCTCATTAAGGACCTGAGCCTGTAAATATTTGCACCCAAGTGACAGTCACCCAAAAACCCGGATGCTTTAGTAAGTTGTTTAATAAAACATTTTTCTTGTTTGAAACCTGACCGACATTTAATGGGACTCTGCAGAGCGGCACCTGTGTGGAATAGCAGGCAGCATCGGTGTCTAAAATTGGGATTGCTGAATTTTCCCTTAATATTTATCAACATTTAGTGGATAAGAGAGAATGGTATGTTATTTTTAACGTCCCTAGGATTCAAAGTACGGTATTTAAAATAATCACCATGTACACAAATGGTGTGATAATAATAATATCTAATATTGCCAACTACAACTGTTTAAAAATAATGAATCAAGCCTCAAGAAAATCATGTGAATTTAAAATTATACATTTTAGGTTCCTTTTATTTGTTGTCTAGGGTTGTAGCCTTTAGGGTTCATATTTTCAAGCTTTTCTCCACAATCACAAGGGCTAGAAACTTACTTTTCTTTAAATAAAAACTGTGATTGTCAGGGACCATGATTCCAGCATCTGGGGTTTTAAGAAACATACCCAATTTTGCGACACTTCTGATAAAACCATAAGAGTTGACAACACTGCAGTAAACATCAAAACTGGGTCTGATTCTGCACTCATTGATGTTAATGAAAATCCAGTGAATTGCAAGACTAAGCCCTATCTGAAATATGCATCATCAGTGTATGAAAGAAAACGGTGGGCAAATTTTTAATAGAGAAAGTCAATATCGGTGTCTATTTTTCCAGTGTTCAATGCATTCAAACTGCACTTGAATTCTTGATACATAGTGTTCTGACATGTGAACAGGCCAGATAGGGATTAATCTAAAGCCCGGAGAAGGAAAGCAGGTCTCAGGATATACAATTTGCGATTGAAAAAATATTATTGGATGCAGTAGCTCTGTTTTTCCTTAAGAGGTCACTACTTAGCAAGGAGGGAGCATACTCTGGCAAAATGTGGAGAGAAGAAAAATCAATGTGGAGAAACATACTGTACTTTCAAACACTTTTGATCTGAGGTAATCTTCTATATACTTAAGTTTAAATGCTCAAGGTAAAGTTTTACCCCCACTATTTATTAACGGATATTATTATATAATAATTATTGTGAATTAATCACATTATTATTTTTCAAGTGCAGACAGCGAACAGTATGCTTAGACACAGACCCCAACCCAGGGGCTTTCCTTGTTAGGTTCCAATACTGCAAGTTGATCACTGAAGGTCTGTGTGGCTGCAGGATCATGGGCAAAAAATAGAGGGCCGGATTCTGATGCTCTTACTTACTCCTTGGACAGTCTCATTGAAACAAACAGGGCTACTTGCCTGGTAAGGGATTACTTGGCATGAGTATGGATATCAGAATCTGCTCTTAACAGAGGGAATTCATTCCTTTGAGACGTTGTCATTCTATAGTGGTTTGCAGAAGAGATTACTTCTAGATAAAAAGTGAGAAGGTGGCAAGGGTAGCTCCTGGTACTTTACCCTTCTCCCTCAGCACCTTGTTGGTGCCAGCTTCCAAGCACCATAACAGTGCCGTGTCACCATTTGCAGGAAGCACTGGAACTGACCAATTGCAGCATGTTGGTAGAATACAGGTTTCCAGTACAACTGGCTAGAAAATGTTGCTTCCCCCTTCCCCCCACATACACATACACACAACCCATGGACAATTATGATGAAAATGCCCCCAAATTCAGTTTTTTGTTAACATTTTCCACAGCTCTTCAATAGTTTCAATTTTTAAACAGACAAGATTTTTTTAAAATCAATCTTCACTGCAAATCATAAGGCTGACCCTGCAGTCCTTACACAGGCAAAGCTCCTCCTGCCTTCAATGGGACTTTTGCCTGAGTGAGAAGTGAAGGATTGGGTCTGATGTTTTTAATGCACTGTCTGTACTTGTTAAATTCCTTTTAGTAGTGATAGTAAAATGTTAGTGTCCCGGATGCTACACGGGAATAATAGAGCTTTGCTGGCGATAGCTGTGTCTACACACACAAGTTGCATCACTAACTTTACATGTATTGTTAAAGTGCTACAACTGCCTCAGGCCTGGTCAAAACTTATGTCAACATAGCGATAGCACTTGGGGGTGTGAAAAATCCACCCCCCTGGATGCTGCAGCTATGCCAACCTCACACCTGGTGTTGTCTCAGCTCGGTTGATGGAAGAATGTTTCCATCCATCTAGCTACCAGCGCTCAGAGAGGCGGTGTTCTTACAGCAATGGAAAAAATCCTCCATTGCTGTAGGCTGTGTCTACACTGAGATTATGGCAGCCTAGCTAAGGTGCCATAGCTATGCCACTATAGACCTTGTAGTGTAGACATGGCCTCAGGATACAGGGAGTTTATCCCAGCATAAAGGTAGAGCTTATACACCGCTACCCGTATATAACGCTGTCCTCGGGAGCCAAAAAATCTTACCGCGTTATAGGTGAAACCACGTTATATCGAACCTGCTTTGATCCGCCGGAGTGCGCAGCCCCGCCCCCCCCGGAGCACTGCTTTACCGCATTATATTCGAATTCGTGTTATATCAGGTCACGTTATATCAGGGTAGAGGTGTACCTGTATAGCTTAGGGCATGGCTACACTTGCAGATGTAGAGCGCTGTGAGTTAAACCCGCCTTTGGAGACTACAGCACGGAAAGCTGTTCACACTGTCAGCTGCAAGCGCAGTGGGGTGGCCACATTTGCGTCACTTGCAGCAGCATTGGGAGTGGTGCATTATGGGCAGCTATTCCACAGAGCACCTCTTCCTATTCTGGTGCTGTGGCTTGTGGGAAGGGCGGGGGAGGGGAGGGGCATTCTGGGTCCTGTCCCAATGCACCGTGATGCATCGCTTCGCATCCCAGCAATCCCTGTGCTTCCGTCCACATTTGGCTCCACCTTTCAACGTTTTTTGTACTGCGTGCTCTGTCTTCCCTTTCGGTCTGCGGGAATGGATCCCGAAGTGCTGAGGAATATGCTGATGGGTCTCACCAGCACGTCACGAATTGCAGTCGAGTTATTCCTTATGCTACAAAGTGACCGTGAGGAATCCGACGATGATGTCGACTCGCGTAATACATACGACATGAGATTGCTTGTGGCATTCACGGACATGCTCACCTCTGTGGAATGCTGCTTTGGGGCACGGGAAACAAGCGATGTGGTGGGATCACATCGTCATGCGAGTCTGGGATGACGAGCAGTGGCTGCAGAACTTTCGGATGAGAAAAGCCATTTTCATGGGACTGTGTGCTGAACTCTCCCCAACCCTGCGGCGCAAGGACACAAGATTGAGAGCTGCCCTGCCAGTAGAGAAGTGGGTGGCTATTGCAATCTGGAAGCTGGCAACTCCAGACAGCTACCGATCGGTCGCTAACCAGTTTGGAGTGGGAAAGTCGACTGTTGGAATCGTGTTGATGCAAGTGTGCAGGGCCATTAATCGCATCCTGCTCAGAAGAACCATGACTCTGGGCAACATGCGTGACATTGTGGCAGGCTTTGCACAAATGGGTTTCCCTAACTGTGGAGGGGCGATAGATGGGACGCATATTCCTTTTCTGGAACCACCCCACCTAGCATCCGAGTATATAAATCAGAAAGGGTATTTCTCTATGGTTCTCCAGGCGCTTGTGGATCACTGTGAGCGTTTCATGGGCATTAACACAGGCTGGTCCGGAAAGGTGCATGACGCACGCATCTTTCAGAACACTGGCCTGTTCAGGAAGCTGCAAGCCAGGACTTTTTTCCCAGACCAGAAGATCACCGTAGGGGAAGTTGAAATGCCCATTGTGATCCTTGGAGACCCAGCTTACCTTTTAATGCCGTGGCTCCTGAAACCCTACACAGGGAGCCTTGACAGCAGCCAGGAGCGGTTCAACAACAGGCTGGGTTGGTGCAGAATGACAGTTGAGAGTGACTTTGTCCGTTTAAAGGGCCGCTGGCGCTGTCTGTATGGGAAGCTAGACCTGGCCGATGACAACATCCCCACGGTTATAGCTGCGTGCTGTACCCTCCATAACATTTGTGAAGGGATGGGTGAAAGATTCACTCAGGCCTGGACCTCGGAGGTTCAACACCTGGAGGCTGAATTTGAACAGCCAGAGACCAGGGCTATTAGAGGGGCCCAGCGCGGGGCTGTAAGGATTAGAGATGCCTTGAGGGAGCAATTTGATGCTGAAAGCCACCAGTAATGTCTGGTGCCCTGCATGGGAGCGAAGTGCAGAGGTTCCAATGTTAGTAGGCATCTGTGTTTGCTATGTATGATGCACTGACTTGCTTTCCTGGGCTACGGTATCTTTTACTTAATGCAATAAAGAATATTTTCAAAGCCAAAAAAATTATTTATTGAAAAGAAACAGAACTTCAGGGGAAACACACATGGTATGACACATCTGTGCTGTGTGGGACGAGGGAAGGGGGTGGGGTGGGGAACGGGACAATCACAGATTTGCGTATGTCCTGTTATCATATTCAGCCTTCCTGGCTGGAGTGCCGCACAATGAGTGCTGCACTTCAGGATGGCTATATTGCATGGTGATGGGGGTTGAGTGCAGTGGGTAAGGGTTGTAGTTTTCGGGGCTGGGTGGTGAAGCTACAGGTGTTGGAGGCAGCTGGTGGCAATAAGAACCCGGATGTTGGGGAAAGTGGGTTGGCGGTGACATGGGGGCACAAGTGAAAGAGTTTTGGGACAAGGGCTGCAGGGGGGTGGGCGGGCGTGGATGTGCTTCGTCTGCATTGCTACGAGCGCCTGTATTGAGTCCGCTTGGCACTCCATGATGCTTAGCAGCCGCTCCGTGCTTTGGTACCGGCAATCCGCATTCTGGTGGTGGAGCCTCCTTTCAGGTTCCTGCCACTCCTGCACTTTTTGATTTTCAGTAAGGGACTGCTGTATGACTTCATGCAGCAGGTCCTCTTTGCTTCTTCACGGACGCTTCCTGAGCTTTGCAGCCTTTCGGCCGTTGATAACAAGGATGGCTGGGATCTCAAGGTTGCATCTGTAAAGCCAAAATGCAACACTTAACAGAGGCAGCATTGTTCACACAGACAGAGCAATGTTTCGGCCATACTTAAAGACAAGCACAGTCTACACAATAGCAGAAATTGCCCATCCCAAAGCAAGCGCACATAACCCACAGGAGCCCCAAAATGGTGAGTAAGCACAGGGGCAAGGGGAACTGATTGTTTCAGGGCCGTACTGTCCTCTGGGGTCCTGTGCCATGGGGAGAGCCAACAGCTGCAGGGGGCCCCTATACTCAACACTGTCCCCACATTTTCCACAGGATGAGTTTGTCCTGGAAGATATCTCGCTGCTGAGGGTGACCTGGGAAGCAAGGGAGGGTCTTCTACTACAATGCGGCTTCTGCCCTGGCCCTTATGCAGCTTGCCTGTGTGCAGCAATGGTCCCCCCGCCCCTCATGGCACAGTGGCGTGGACATGTTAGCCTGACTGGGACAAGGAGCACTGTAGCTTTGCCAAGGAACCTGCGCAAGCGGATTTCCCAACTTGATGAGATCACTCAGGGCGATTACCGCGATGTGAAAGAGCACATCAACGCCCTATTCCACATCCAACCCTAACCCTGCAACCCTCCTTGCCCCAAGAGCCCGCACCAAACAACTATCTTCCCAAAATAAAAGCCACTTACCGGGCACCTCCTCTGCTGTTTGTTCTTCCCCAAGCACCGTCCACTGCGACTGGCTACCTTCCTCCTGGCTTGAAAACAGCTTCTGGCTGCATGCGTCTAGGGATGGCAGGCCGTCCTCTCGCTCTGGGCCCCCCTCCTCCTCAGCACCCTCGCTCCTGCTTTCCTCCTTCTGCCTTGTTGCACTCTGGGCTGCCACAGCCTCTGAAGTGTCCATGGTGGTCTTCGGAGTGGAGGTGGGGTCGCACCCGGGTATCGTGTCCAGCTCTTTGTAGAAACGGCAGGTCGTGGGGGCAGCACCGGAGTGGTGGTTTGCCTCCTGTGCTTTGTGGTAGGCATTCCGCAGCTCCTTCACTTTAACCCTGCACTGCTGTGCGTCCCAGTCCTGGCCCCTTTCCATCATGGCCCTTGATATCTGTCCGAAGGTATCATAATTCCTACGGCTGGAGCTCAGCTGGGACTGGACAGCTTCCTTCCCCAAACACTGATGAGGTCCAGCACCTCACCATTGCGCCATACTGAGGATCACCAGGCGCGTGGAGGAATGGTCACCTGGAAAGATGCACTGAGAGCACTCCACGCCTGGCTGAGCAAACAGGAAGGGGAATTTCAAAATTCCGAGAGAATTTAAAGGGCGGGTCTGATGGTTGGTCACCTGAGGGCAGGGCAGTAGAGTTCAAAGTGATGACCAGAGTGGCTAGAACAGGCATTGTGGGACACTTCTGGAGGCTGATCAGAGCACATTAATAGACCAGGGCGTCCACACTGGCACCACAGTGCTCCAACCAAGGCGCAGCAAGCGTTATGCTTCTCGTGGAGGTGGAGTACCAGGAACGCTCCAGCCGCGGAGTCCGGGAGCTCTACGTGCCTTGCCAGTGTGGACACCTCAGGAGTTAGGGCGCCCGGGGCTGACTTAATGCGCTCTAACTTGCAAGTGTAGCCAAGCCCTTAGTCCCATACAGGAAGTGGAGTAAGCTATATTGGTAGAAGGCACCTTTATACTGATATGACTGCGTCTACACTAGGTTTTGTACTGGTGCAACTACATTGGTAAAAATCATGCCCATAATTGACATAGTGGTACAAAAACTGTTTGTAGACCAGGCCTTACATTGCTAAGCACATACATTAATACTTTGTAATCCTGTAGCACAGTCCACCTGAAGACAAAGCACTTTATCGATACGAGTGAAATAACTCGTAGCGGCAGACAAGTATTGTCCCTATTTACAGAGGGGGAAATTGAGGCACAGACTTGTTAGTGTTACACAGAAACCTGAGGAACAGCCAGACTGACAACCCAGATCTCTGGGCTTCCACCCCTATCTTTTAACCACAAGACTATCCCACATATGGTAGATTGGATACATAGGGCTTGATTCTCCATTGCCCTGCACCTTGTGCAGTTATTTACACCAGTGCAAAGTGAGTGCAAAATGCTACTAAAACATCCACTTTGCACTCGTGGAAATGACTGCAAAATGCAGGGCAACAGAGCCTCGTACTAAACTAAAAATAAATAGAGTGCGCCAATGATCTAAACAGTTCTGTGACTAAAACGCGAAGGGCCAATTTTCATTTACACGTAGGGTCTGTCTAGACGGCAGTCATTGGGTGCGATTGCCACGTGTGTAGCTGCACTTGAACTAGCTTTACTTTCACCAGATCAGGTCCCAGACCAGTGAAACCATGGCAATCGAGCTGTACAAGCCCTCCTGGAACCCTGGGTAATTACTCACAGGGCTAGCAAAGCTGTGGCTAGCTCAGATATGTCAGCTGAAGCCGCAATTACTCCCACGGTTGCAGTCTGGACAGACCCATAATTTACAGCCACTTTAAGGCTTCTTTACATTGGCAGAGTGATATAAAGGGGCATTAGGCCTGGTCTCCGCTGCACCTGTTTAACTAAGTTGGTTTCTAAGCTGATTTAGTTAAGCGCAATCCTCTTGTGTGGACACTCTCAAATCTGTCTGAGGGTGTGTCTACACTCTCACCAAGCTAGCACACTAAGACTAGCATGGAGTAGTAGAGTGAGTGATGGGAGGGGCGAGCTGCCCTGAGTACAATCTCCTCTGAGATGCTAAGTATGTTCTAGGGCCGCTAAACCCTCCCGCTGCTTGCGCCACTGCGGCGATCTTCTGTTTTTAGTGCACTGGCTTGATCAGAGCTAGCACAGGTATGTCTCCTTGAGCTGGGAATCACAAAAAGTGCAGACAGACCCAATCAGTGACTGATCTCAAGTTACACTACTTTCAAACCTCTGTAAGTGAGAGGAATTTCAGACTCATAAGCCTGAATTTTCATATACGGTAAGGTCCCTTTATGCTGCTCTGACAGTATAAAGAAAGGGGGCTTATGGTGACCATATATGTAATATATTAATTATAAATGTAGCATAAACAAGAATCAGGCCCATAACCTCTAACTGGGAATAAACAACCTCATCTCTGACTATACTTGAAATTTTGTCAGCAGTTAAACATTTGTAAGCGTAATAAAAATCATTGACACCTACTCAGCTGAATCGGTACAACAGTAACTTTTATTTTATTGACCTTTATGAAGATGCAGATCCTGATTACATAAAGTCTCCAAGCAGTGGTTTAAGGGTCAATGTTACAGACCAATGCCTTTGGCAACAGTAATGCTTGTGGCAGGTGATGACGTTTCTTTGGCGTCTTTTTTCTGGAAATGGCAAATTTTTGAGTTGTTTGTGTATGTGTTTGTATATACACTGCCACGAAAAAGGATCTGACAGCATCTGATTTATCATCAATTTTATGGACCTGATCTGTGAAAGTTCAGAAAATGTCACAATGTGGGACTCAGAGCTTTAATATTTATTATTTCTGAGCTTTCAGGGGCTTTAAATCAGCAACTGCTAGTCAGATTAACAGGCAGGAAACTGACACAGTGAGAGGTCTGGTATGAGTTTGTGACAATTACATGGATTTATTGAGAACAAATTTTAGTCTGTTTCAAATATATTGGGCTGAATTCTCCTGTCATTTATATAAGTGCAACTCCTATTGCAGTCGATGAGAACTTCACCCATATAGCTGACAGCAGAATTTGGCCTTTTCTAAATGACAAATGAGGAGGAAAGGGCACAGAAAGTAAAGTTCTATTATAAGGAATGATTTTGGCACCCTCCTGTTTAATTACTTTATCTCAATGTCCACTACATCCAGATCCACAAAACAGTAAAACTTTGCAATGCAGGCAGTGCACTGAGACCTGGGGCTGAGTGTTCTCTCATTTATACTGGTGTAACTCCCGTGACTGAAATGGCAAAGTAGCACAATCCACATTGATTCAGTTCACGCCGCACTCCCCATCAGTACCTGGCCCAAGCCAGGGAAGCTAATGATTCAACCAGCAGCCCACATTCGGTGATGAATCCTGGTCACATGCCACCTGAGCCAGGTTGCGCATATGCTAAGAAGTATATTCAGTCGGGCTCAGGGTCTCCTCTCACTGACACTGATGCAAGTCAGGAGTAAATCCATGGTTACTCTTGATTTACATCAGAGTAAGTGAAAAGAGAATCTAGTCCCTACTGAATAACAAATCAATGTGGGTTACACTACTTTGCCTTTTACGTTCACACCAACATTACAGTCCACTTACTTTTGATGGGTAGCTTACACTAAAGTATACAGAGCTGCTGAATTTGGGGATTTCAAATGAAGTTGCATGTGCTTATTACTGGCTGAATTTAGTGTCATATGTCCAAACCCACAATCCTGTGTTTTGCCACGTGACAGCACATAGTTTTTATTGATATTGTACCACTCTGTTAAGGTCTCATATAAACTTCACCAGGCCACACCACCAAACAGAAAATTATTACAAACTGGCAGCATGGAGAAATGTTGAATTGCTCTCAATAAATTTTTTTAACACTAGCATGAGAAATCATTTGTGTGTGTGTGTGCACATATGCGATAGTTCCAAAAGGGATCATTTTCCCCATCTATCAGACATTTGCGGCTGCATGTGAAAATGCACAACTACTGGGCAGTCTCAGCTTTGCATAATTTCCATAAATTGGCCTTTAGATTCCCAGCGCCAATTTTATATCTAAAATACCTGGTTTGCTTGTGCAGTCATGAGAACTTCGCAAACATTTTTAAACACAGCTCCAGGCACCAGCGGTTTTGAAAACAAGGCCATGGGCAGCAAAATGAATTTTTAAGACAGGTCTAAAGCAAAACCAACTACCAGGGCGGATGTATTACCTCATAAATGCTATGCTTTTATCCAAGAATGAATGATTATCCCCAAATCTCCAACTAAACCACTGGGCTAGTTTTTTCAAACTCTGTTGGGTCCCTCAGGGCTCACTTTGCTACTCCTACCCTGTCTTGAATCACGAACTATCTGAAGAGAACAGGAGTACTTGTGGCACCTTAGAG
>NW_020697707.1:741500-786290 GCF_002925995.2 Terrapene triunguis | reverse complement strand
TCTAATAAATTTGTTAGTCTCTAAGGTGCCACAAGTACTCCTGTTCTTTTTGCGGATACAGACTAACACGGCTGCTACTCTGAAACCTATCTGAAGAGAATTGCTTCTCTTTGGAATCAGTCACCACAATTCAATCAAACTGGAGTGGCATTTTGCCCATACTAGTTATCTAAAGTACTTCTACAGCCCCCACTTCCCACAGTATCTGCGAGTCGTCCAATCTTTTCTGTATTTCTCCATCCCATGCAGAAGAGAAGTGCTACATTCCCCTTTTTTACAGAAGGACAAGTCACTTAGTCTAAGGTCACACAGGAAGTTTATTCCAGAGCAGAGACTGGAACATAGGTCTCAAGTCCTAGGCTACCGTCCTAACCACCAGGCCATCCTTCCTTTTCCCCCCAGTATCATGTGGATTGTACTGATGCCATGTCCTCTACAGATCTTGGTGGATCAGGGAGAGTGAAACTTGTACCTGAAATTTTCCCCAAGCGAAGAGCATTATGGCCACTCCAGCTCTGTTCCAAATTCTAGTTGGCAGTAAACAATTATTTGAATCACAACAATGAATTAAATTGAGCAACTGTTTACCAACGTCATGAAAAGCAAGTACGTTTTTCCTAGTGATACTTAATATCCTGTGTAATTAGTAAGGAATTTGTCACTTCTGAAGCACAGTGATCATTTACAAGTAAAACAAATGAACAAAAAACTACAGGGCATATGAGGGAGGGAAAGAAATGTAAATCAGACGATTTCATTTAGATTCTTCTCTGTTATTGCTGGATAAACGTTCCGACAAGAAAAAAGGATGAGATTCTTCTCCCCCATAGGTCAGCTGGATGGAAAACTGATACTATTTTCTGCTTGTAACAATAGTAGAATGTCTCTGCTGCATCATCTGTTACTTTCCACAAATGAAATTAGATGCACAGCAGCGAGCTAACATAGATCACATACGTTGTTGAGAGAAGACTCCTTGACTGTGTTGCATCTTGTGTATTAGCCTTGTCAATGCAATCTTCAGCACACGCAATTAAATAACAGAGAAAATACGAGAAGGTAAAGTCCTCTCAGTTCAGTATTTAGGGCCTTGAGCCAGCCAGGTTCATAAGCATGTGCCTAACTTGAGTGTAACCCACTGGTGTATGTTACAGGTCCCTCTCTGCACCTGATCCGCAGAGGATATGACTTTGTTATAGTCCAACCTAGTGGGGATTAACTGAAGTCCCTGCTTCAATCCACAGTGTGTCAGCCAAGATGCTGGCCATCACATAAGCACAGGAGTAATTCTATTAATTTATGCGAGACTACTTGTCTTAAAGTTAGGGAGATGCTTAAGTACCTTGCTGAACTGGGGCCTGAGAAAGAATGCTTATCTTTTAGAAGGAGGGCGCTAAGCATTAGCTCCTTCGCCTTTCTTCACTAAGAGGAATTTTGGTAAAGTCTGTCTAAAATGTCACTTCTCCTGTCAAAGGATCTCAGCTGCAAACTTGGCTGAGAAGTTTGTTTCAATAAAATCCTGTTTTCACTAAGTGTATCCAAGACACCCAGGCATAAGATCATTGCTGTAACTCAGCCTCAGAATGGGAAATATGGTGGGGTTATCGTATTACGCTGTGAAATAAGGATTGAAGTGAAAGATTACACAGGAAACTAGTCAAGTGGTAAAGGAAGGACTTGGAAATTCATTTATTTATGCCTCAGATAATAATGTTTTGAAATGACCCTAAATACTGTATTCAGGATGGCCCTTGCAGAGGTCAAGGGCATAATCGACATTTTCTTGCTTTGCACCTCCACTAAATAAAGGAGTCTGCCTCAAAAATTCACGTGAGCATTCTGCAGTTATGCAAAATCAATGTACCTTAACAAGCACCTACGTCCCTGATTCAGCAAGGTACTTAAGAGAATGCTGTTATAAAAAAGGATGGTGATCGGCTGTCCTCTGTGTCCACCGGAGGCAGGACAAATAGTAATGGGCTCAATCTGCAGTAAGGGAGATTTAGGTTAAATATTAGGAAAAACTTTCTAACTATTAGGGTAGTTTAAGCTCTGGAACAGGCTTCCGAGGGAGGTTGTGGAATCCCCCTCATTGGAGGTTTTTAAGAACAGGTTGGACAAACTCCTGTCAGGGATGGTCTAGGTTTATTAGGTCCTGCCTCAGGGCAGGGGGCTGGACTTGATGACCTCTTGAGATCCCTTCCAGCCCTATATTTCTATATGTTATGGCTAGCTTTAAGCATTGATTCAAATGGGACTTACACACATGCTTAAGTGCTTTATGGAATCAGGGCCTTATACAGTAACAGCATCATACCTTTTATTCTTTTCTTTAATTCCTTTGCTAATACAACAGCTTTGCCTTTCCTATTAAAGCTGTGTGTCGGGGCTGACAGCTTTAATAGCATCTCCAAAGCCTGCGCCTGGTGATAGTTCAGAAGATTCCTTCCTTCCTCCTAAGCTAATTACTCTCCATTTTTTCTGTACAGAGCGGCATTTGAGGATAGATGGGCCAATGGCATCTAAAATGCAGGGGACCAGTCATCCTGTCCCCAAAAGTATAATCAGAACCACCTCTAGCCCTACAATCAGAAACATTTTGAACAACAAAAGACAAGCTGTGCCTGTTAAAATTCAAGCCACAGGCTAAAGTTAGAGACCTACATTTTCCTATGGGCTTTAAATGACCGTCTTCTTGTTTTCATATCCCTGTGAGATTGTGAGCGGACATACTATAGACTGCTTGGTAGAGTTTGGAAAACGATCTTGTACTCTGAAAGTTGAAATTCACTTCAAAATGTTGCCGATTGTAGCGGGGTGGACACCCGCTCCTGCCCTGAGGGGTTTGGAACAGCCCTGGGAGAAGGCTGTTGCAGGGAGAAGCAGCTACTGGGCTGATTGGGGAAGTAGCTGCAGCTGGGCCACACCCTAATCAGAGCCCAGATGGCCTGTATAAAGAGGCTGGGAGCCAGGAGCTCAGACAGAGTCTTTCTCTGTGTTTGGGGGAGAGAAGGGCCTGGCTGTAGGGAGCTAAGACAGAGTACCTGAGTGGAGCAGGGCTGGAGAAAGGCTGGGGAGCTCCAGCCTGGAAAGCCCCAGGCTGTGGCCTAGCATTAGGCCAAGGGGTACTGGGGGTTGCAGAGGGCAACCCAGGTGTAGGTCAAGGCAGCAGGTCCAAACCCAACCTTGCCTGTGATGAGTGGCTGATACTGCAGTCTGCCCCTGGGCATGGGGCTAGATGGTGACTGGCAGTAGCCTTATTCTGAGGTGAGGTGGGGTTAGTGGGTGGGGGTTCCCCTGGGAGGGGAGACCCAGCGTGTGTGGGTATTGCCAGGGGGCAGCACCCAGGGCAAGGGGCACTGGGGTCCTGGGAGGGACATGGGGGGCCAGTGCAGATGACAAGGAGGATCACCGGCCTGCAGAGGGCACTCCAGAGGCTGGTGAGCTAATTCCCTGGATGAGAAGCAGGAGGTGCTGCAAGGGTGAGTCCGACCCCTTACACCAATATAGTATTGGGGTATTTGCTAACTCTGCCTCTGTTTGGCCAAAAAACTCCTGAGAAGGTAATAAAACTAGTAGAAAGGTTGCACAAAAGTTTAGGGGCCAGATCCTCAACTCATGTAACTCAACATAGATCCACTGAAGTGAATAGAACAACACTGATTTACCCCAGTTGAGAATCTGGCCCTAATGCACCATGAATATTTCCAATCCAGTACTAATTTAGATGTTCCATTTAGGCACCGGTATATAAAAGACATGTTTAATTAAAGATAATTAATGCACTGGATAGTCATACCCTGATACTGCAAAACTTATGCACAAGCTAAACTTTCTTCATGTAAGAAGGCCTGTCTACCACAATAGGAGTATTCATCTGTAAAGTTACTCACCTCATGTTTGCAGAACTTGAGGCTTACATGCCTTTCTCAGGGTGGATTGATTCAAACAAAGTGATTCAAATCACTGATTTTAATCATAATTCAAATCAGCAAGAGGGAAACCTTCCCTTAAAGCATCAGTTGTAATCTTATTTGTATTTGTACTTTTTAGTTATAATCCTAAAACAGGTTGATTCTCATTGATTGATAACCATTAAATTATGTTGATTTGCAACTAAATATAGCCTTTACACTATATTTGACATTTCTTTTTGCTAACCAGGAGAATGCACTGTATCTATACATATTTAAGCAATTATATAGCTTAATTTACATTTGTTCAGATTCTTAATGTTTAATTTTTTCATTATGTTAGAAAATGGTGTTTGGTTCAGCTCTTATTTACCAGACAACAAATATTTTTTTACTTGTGATTTGTGTCATGTCACATTTAGATGGAAATTGGAATTCAATTAAAATGCGCAAAACCAGCATTTAAAATGTTTTCATAGTTAAATACTACTACTTTAAATGTGCTGGATACGTAAGAAACAAAGTTTATCAAAACATGTTTTTATTTTGTTTTTTAACTGATTTAGTAAACAAAGGAAATGTAATCTGCAGTTAATGAATTGAATTGACTGTTTCCAGTCACCACATCCTTCAAGATTTTAGAGCTAGTAGATCTCACCTTTTCACACATAGACTGGAAGAGGAAAACAAGCTTTCCTGGGTTTTCACCTCCCAATCAGCCTCTCATCTTTGAATGAACTAATCATTGAACTGAACTAGTTGAATAAATTGAAATGAAGAAAATATTCTGTCTGCACCTGCAGAAGAGGCTACTGCTGTAAAAAAAACAAAAAAACACCTGGTTTAGTATGTCAACAAACTCAGCTTCCAGGGGCTGAGCTAGTTACTTCCACCAGCTCAGTGCTTCAGTAGCAAACACCATGTACTAATTCAATTTTTTTATTTAATTAAATGATTTTTAGTAGCTAATTGTAAGTTTAGGACTGAATATAAGCTGCCATAATTTCAAATAAGTTTATTTTTAAAAAGAAAAATGTATTAATTTTAAAATAAAAAATCTGATTTAAATATAAAAATTGATTTTTATTCACCTGGCCTTTAGTAGTTCAGCCATGAATTAAAAAATAATGTGAATCACCACTACACAAATAAATCACATCTGATGATAACTTCAGACAAAACAGCAAAATCATTTGGGCCCTGATTCTGCAAACACTTATGCACATTCTTAACTTTAAACACTTAAGTAATCCAATGCAGTCAATAGTACTGTTCACATACCTCAAGTTAATCGTGTGTGCATGTGTCTGTGGGGCCAGGGACTTAGAAATGATGTTAGGGCTTGTCTACATAGGGAAGTAATATGGGTGTAAGGTGGGGAGTGAATATAAAGTGCTGTAGTTATACTGATATAACTCCCTATGTGGATACTTTTATTTCAGTTAACAGCTCTTCTAGACTAGGAAATTGACCACCATAGTTGCTGTGAAATGAGCTATTCCTCAATAACTCTCCATGTGTGGAATAAAAGTGACTTCATTCTGAAATAATAAACCCAATCAGAAAGCAGAGTAATTCTGTAATAAAATCACTTTTAATCTGGAATAGAGTGTCCACACGGGGAATCATTCTGGAAAAACTAAATTATTCTGAAATAGTTATGTCGGTCAATTTCCCCATATAGACTACAGTGGGTTAACTATCCTAGTATAACGTCCCCTGTGGACAAGCCCTGCACCAGAAAGTGTGTGTGATTAGAAACACGCACACATCTGTTTGCCACTTCCTTTGGATCACTAAAAACTTCTTACAGCTCTGCCATGTTTGCCAATTTTGATTGTTTAAAATAAAGATAGCTGGAATCTGGATACTTCCTTTTAGGGCAAGGTTTGCTGTAAGCCCCCATTAATCCTAGCCCAGCATCACTAACTTCAATCAAGTAGTTTTAATTGGATCATAAAATGTTCAGAAATGAGCCAATGCCAAGACTCCAATTACCCTAAATGTAGTAGTTCTATGCAATTTTCTAGTAAAATACTGGAAGCTGTTGGCTTATCTCACTGAGAGGGAAGAAGAATCCATTTTAATGGCAGATAGATTCTCCAGATTGGCTTGTGAGCTAAAATTAGAACTGAGCATACAATTTCCAATGAATACATTATTCAACACTTTTAGCCCTTCTTTATGCTCATGAACTGTCCCTGGACAGACTGTAATGTTTGTTAATGTGATTGCTACACATAATTGTTTGCTGAATGTTTTACTCAAACAAATTTCAGCCTATGAATTACTAGCAAACTGTTCATTGCAGTTATTCTGAATTCATGATTCACTATTCCAGCTGTGTGATTGTTCGTGTGCCCAGATTGGATGACTGAACTTTTATAACGAGGAGCAGGGACTGAACAAAACAATGGGGCTGTAACAGTAGCTGCTAGAGTCAGTGCATACTGACCCCATCATGTGACTAGGAGTATTAACCTTTTGTGACCTGATCCCTGTTACGTATTTGTGGTGAGGTAATAAAGGCTAGCATCTTACCAGCACTCGTGCGTCTCACTTTTATTACATGGTGTCAGAAGACAATTAAATCTTTGGCAAAAAGGGAGCAAATGAAGCCACCTAAATCCCTTAGTTTTGAAGGGAACCTGCCAGAGAACTGGAGGAGATGAAGGCAGAACTATCAAAAGTTCCTGGAGGCAGTGAAACTGAAGAGGGTGAAATTCTCCATACTGCTACCTGTCGCATGCACAGAGGCACTGGAGAACTACAATACATTCCAATGGGAACATGTAAGAGAATGAAACCATTCAGAAATTTGAAGAACACTTTGATCTATGCAAGAATGTCACTTGTCAATGACAAATCTTCCTTTGAGAAACCAGCTGCCAGATGGGACCATTACAGTCCCAGGTAATAAAGTGAAGGCCTGGGAATATGCACAGTTAACAGGCTAATCAGAGAACAAACAGTTTGAGGTATAACTGATACGTAGGTCAAAGTGAGGTTATTGTGAGAAAATGGACTTGACTTTACAAAAATGCATGGATATGTACAGAACCAGTAAACACGGTGTGTGCCAAATGAAGTAGGTTCCAACCCAAAGCCCACTGCAGCCAGTGAAAGGCTTTCCACTCACTTCAATTGATAGTTGATCAAGTCCAGTGTTAGCAACTAATGAACCAAAGTGCATCTAATTAAAAAATGTACACCAAGGCACAGAGACAGAATACAGGGCCAACCAAATGCTAGAATCAAGATCTGTTTGCAATAAAGAGGGAGGCAATCACGACACAACAGATGTCCAGGCTCCATCGATGCAGCGTCATGCATGCAATAAAAGCAATCATTTGGCAAAAATGTGTTAGTCTCAGCACAAACTGCAAAGAATTACCAAAGGAAAACCCATGCGTGAACATACAGCTGGAGGATAAGGCTCTGATGATACTGCAGAAAAGGGAGTTCTTTGTCGGCTCTTCGAATGCATTTACAAAACAATGTTCCACAACAGATTGATTTGCGACACTGGAAATAAATGAACAAAAAGTGAATTCCAGATACACTGGAGCTGAGTGCAACATAATGAATTACAGCAAGTACTTAGAAAAAGATAAGTGACCGCCAAATATTAATGTAAAAAAGTCCCCTGCTTTCATATACAAAGCACAAGATGAGCCCTTTGGCAAAGCCTTACTGGCACCTCTGCATAAGGACAGATACCACTGAGCATAGACTGAAATAATGGATGAGGAAGTCTCATGTATGCTTGGCTTGAACTACAGTATGCAAATGCAGATGGTCACACATGTTAGAGCACTTTACAATTCAAACCCCTATAGACTAGACTGCGGGGCCGTGTAGACAAGCCCTAAATCTGTTCCCCCTCTGAAATCAATGGTAAAACTCCCTGCTGGTCTTTCAGTTCCCAATAGACTTGCCTGTCACCCTCCATCATTCCTATCTCATCTCTTCCAATCCATCAGCCCATTCCTTCTGTAAAGGGCACCGTTTTTTCTCTTCATTGCACAGTAAGACTCTTTTTCTCTTTCACGTATTGCAGCTTTGAAAATATTGGGCCAAATTCTCTGCTGAAGTCACTGAGCTGTACCCAGTTACACCAGCAGAAAATCGGGCGCAGTCTTCAGATGTTACAATAGCGGTTGCATTTAAAACCATTTTTCTTTGTTCTTAGCAAACGGAAAAATGTTAAGAATTTGCCAACAAGTCCTAGCAAAGAGCTACAGCCTGAATCAGCCTTTGTTTGGCTTATATGGCTGATTAATTTTTATAACATCAAACATCCTTGGATGCATCCCAATAACCACCGTTCAAACTAGTGTGGTCCTTTCTTAAAACGTTTCTTCCATTCTGAGAGAGACTACTGATTCCGGCAGTATTCCCCAGGTTTAATTATAATCATTCCTAGGTCTTATACAGCACTTTGCACCCACAGCTCTCAAAGTGCTTTACAAAGGAGGTCAGTATCATTATACCCATTTTACAGATGGGGAAACTGAGGCACAGGGCAGTGATGTGACTTGCTCAAGGTCACCCAGCACACTGGTGGCAGAAGCAGAAATAGAGCTCAGGTCTTTTATGTGTAAATTCTATGTCCTATCTGCTGGACCACACTGCTGCCTGATAGGTAACATCTCTCAAACTGGTAACATTTTTCAAACTGGAAAGTGCAGCCACTTAACAGTACAAGCCTTAAACCCTTACTTAAGGCCTGATCCAATTGCCGTAGGATCAGTGGGAGCCTTTCCATTGACTAGCATCATCATCAGCCCAGGCCCACAATGCCAATGCAGGACCAAGCTGGGAAATGTGCTGGAGTGGGGTTTTATATGGAATCGGATTTTCCTTCAGAGATGTCAATATTCTGTACTCGCCATGACAGGCAAAACTGTGAGGATCCCCTCCACCCCCCGAGCTGAATATTGTTGCAGTTTGATTTGCAGTCCCACACAAGCTACCCAGTCAGTGATAAACTCTCAGCAGCATTGGTATGTCCAGAGTAACTGCACTGAAATCCGGGCTCCTGAGGGATGTGTTTATGGCCTCTGCTATTTCTATGTTACAACTCTGAAGTGCTACTGTGGCATCTGACAAGGTACCCCGCCCTCACCACGGTAACTCCAGGCTGCAGCATAGTTGGAAGTGTGTGTATGTTTCCTGCCCCATCTTCTTGGCTTGCTCAGAGAGGCCACGTTTCCTTTTTGTCCTGCTTTCTTACAGCCCTTTGTTGACTCTTCCGCTTTTATGATCTTGAAGAGGAAAAAGTTGCTTGGATGCTTAAACAGCTTAAACTTGGCCGCTTGAAAATGTGAGGATAAAAGGAATCCACATGAACGGAGAAATGGGCAAGTACATAGAATATCAGGGTTGAAAGGGACCTCAGGAGGTCACTAATCCAACCCCCTGCTCAAAGCAGGACCAATTCCCAACTAAATCATCCCAGCCAGGGCTTTGTCAAGCCTGACCTTAAAAACCTCTAAGGAAGGAGATTCCACCACTTCCCTAGGTAACCCATTCCAGTGCTTCACCACCCTCCTAGTGAAAAAGTTTTTCCTAATATCCAACCTAAACCTCCCCAACTGCAACTTGAGACCATTACTCCTTGTTCTGTCATCAGGTACCACTGAGAACAGTCTAGATCCATCCTCTTTGGAACCCTCTTTCAGGTAGTTGAAAGCAGCTATCAAATCCCCCCTCACTCTTCTCTTCTGGAGACTAAACAATCCCAGTTCCCTCAGCTTCTAAACAATCCCAGTTCCCTCAGCTTCTCCTCATAAGTCATGTGCTCCAGACCCCTCATCATTTTTGTTGCCCTCCGTTGGACTCTTTCCAATTTTTCCACATCCTTCTTGTAGTGTGGGGCCCAAAACTGGACACAGTACTCAAGATGAGGCCTCACCAATGTCGAATAGAGGGGAATGATCACGTCCCTCAATCTGCTGGCAATGCCCCTACTGATACAGCCCAAAATGCCGTTAGCCTTCTTGGCAACAATGGCACACTGTCGACTCATATCCAGCTTCTCGTCCACTGTAACCCCTAGGTCCTCTTCTGCAGAACTGCTTCCTAGCCATTCGGTCCCTAGTCTGTAACAGTGCATGGGATTCTTCCGTCCTAAGTGCAGGACTCTGCACTTGTCCTTGTTGAACCTCATCAGGTTTCTTTTGGCCCAATCCTCTAATTTGTCTAGATTCCTCTGTATGCTATCCCTACCTCCAGCGTATCTACCACTCCTCCCAGTTTAGTGTCATCTGCAAACTTGCTGAGAGTGCAGACCACGCCATCCTCCAGATCATTAATGAAGATACTGAACAAAACCAGCCCCAGGACCGACCCTTGGGGCACTCCGCTTGATACCGGCTGCCAAACAGACATGGAGCCATTGATCACTATCCGTTGAGCCCAACGATCTAGCCAGCTTTCTATCCACCTTATAGTCCATTCATCTAGCCCATACTACTTTAACTTGATGGCAAGAATACTGTGGGAGACCATATCCAAAGCTTTGCTAAAGTCAAGGAATAACACATCCACTGCTTTTCCCCTCATCCAGAGTCAGTTATCTCCTCATAGAAGGCAATTAGGTTAGACAGGCATGACTTGCCCTTGGTGAATCCATGCTGACTGTTCCTGATCACTTTCTTCTCCTCTAAGTGCTTCAGAATTGATTCCTTGAGGACCTGCTCCATGATTTTTCCAGGGACTGAGGTGAGGCTGACTGGCCTGTAGTTCCCCGGATCCTCCTTCTTCCCTTTTTTAAAGATGGGCACTACATTAGCCTTTTTCCAGTCATCCGGGACCTCCCCGATCGCCATGAGTTTTCAAAGATAATGGCCAATGGCTCTGCAATCACATCCGCCAACTCCTTTAGCACCCTCGGATGCAGCGCATCCGGCCCCATGGACTTGTGCTCGTCCAGTTTTTCTAAGTAGTCCCGAACCACTTCTTTCTCCACAGAGGGCTGGTCACCTTCTCCCCATACTGTGCTGCCCAGTGCAGTAGTCTGGGAGCTGACCTTGTTTGTGAAGACAGAGGCAAAAAAATAATTGAGTATATTAGCTTTTTCCACATTCTCTGTTACTCGGTTGCCTCCCTCATTCAGTAAGGGGCCCACACTTTCCTTGACTTTCTTCTTGTTGCTAACATACCTGAAGAAACCCTTCTTGTTACTCTTAACATCTCTTGCTAGCTGCAACAAGTGTGATTTGGCCTTCCTGATTTCACTCCTGCATGCCTGAGCAATATTTTTATACTCCTCCCTGGTCATTTGTCCAATCTTCCACTTCTTGTAAGCTTCTTTTTTGCGTTTAAGGTCAGCAAGGATTTCACTGGTAAGCCAAGCTGGTCGCCTGCCATATTTACTGTTCTTTCTACACATCGGGATGGTTTTTTCCTGCAACCTCAATAAGGATTCTTTAAAATTCAGCCAGCTCTCCTAGACTTTATTCTCCCAGGGCATCCTGCCCATCAGTTCCCTGAAGGAGTCAGTCTGCTGTTCTGAAGTCCAGGGTCCGTATTCTGCTGCTCTCCTTTCTTCCTTGTGTCAGGATCCTGAACTCGACCATCTCATAGTCACTGCCTCCCAGGTTCCCATCCACTTTTGCTTCCCCCACTAATTCTTCCCGGTTTGTGAGCAGCAGGTCTAGAAGAGTTACTTCAACTCTCAGTGCTTCTGTTTTCCCCTCATGCCCTTTGTCTTCTCTGAGTTTTGTAAGCACTCGGAGGGAGGGACATATAGATGTACAGAGCCTTGCACAACTGGGCCCCTACGTCAGTTAGGCCTCTAGTCAATACTATAATAGAAATAACAGTAACTCTGCAAAATACCAGACTTACGTTATCGAATACCTGCGCTTCTTTATATATCAGTGGATTTATATGTGTCTCTGCATTTACATACAGTGCATTTAGAACATGGACAATAAGTTCTCAAGCTTCTATTGAATAATAATAAAATTATAAACTAAAATAATACCAATCAATAGCTCATACGCTTCATGTAAAGAATGAAAGAAACACTCAAGCAGGAATCAAACCAGGCTAGTTTTTCAGGTGGCGTACATCAGCATCAGAGCTGTGCAGCTTGCAACCAGCTGAGTACCATATACATTTTCTGCCTGTGTTTTTTCCTGTATCACAGACTGTTGTCAAAAAAGCTGCAGGGGTGCAACACCTTAGCACAGCCAGTGTGATAGATGATTGGCACTGAAGTGACTGTGCATTCAGACAAAGGTGAATTTGTGCATCCAGTCTATTCTTGCAGCAGCCTCACTATGGAGGAGTGGGGGAACCCACAGGTCATACAATTGCTCTCATGCAGTAGGGAGCCTTGCAAGAGCTATCTCACACACACACTCAGCGGGGATGACATTTTGGGGGGGGGATTCCTTTTCCTCTAGCAAAGCTGTAAAAGCTTTCCTTTCCTCTCCAAATGCCGGTTGGAACGCTGGGAATGTGCAGGCACAGGCCTACCAGCTGAAGTGTGGCAGGACCCCTCATGGCAGGAGCCAGGAAATCCCACTCCAAAGTCTCCCCTCTCCTCCTCCCACTGACAACAGTGCCAGCTCCTCAGCTATAGAGGTTCATTTTTCTATAGCATTTTCTTTCAGGAGAGGCAGTGCAGTCTACAGGAGTGCACACATGCTTCAGAGTCCTAATAATCTTAAGTTCTGATCCTGCCTCTGACGCTGTCTTGGAGGAGCCCTTTCAACACACTGCCTGAGGTTTCCCCATCTGTGAAATGGGAATATTCTGCCTCATTCATCTATTATACCATAACAGCTGTGATTCAACTATAGCATTAGGATACAAGCCATTTTTATCTTAACAAGATTGCTGTGTGCTAGTGCCCATTACTGTAGGATGGACTCTCTGCCCTACATCCAGACCCAGTCAGTGTGAATCAGTTTATAAACTCCACTTATGACCCATGTTTAAAAAAAAAAAAAAAAAAAAAAAAGCCTTTGGATTATGTTCGCTACTTCTGCTCTTTCTGCTCGCCCCAAAATATCTGCACTCAGCGAGTATCTGCACATCATCCAGAGCAGACTGTAGAGCATTTCTGTCTTTCTGACCTCAGTATGAGCTGGTATAGGAGATTAATAACAAGTTATTTCTTTCATGACAAGGGATCTTTTGGTTACATGTGTCCAGTTCTCAATGACACACTGCTGACACACAGGGGCTGGAAAACACATGGATTTGGCCAGCTAAGAATTGCCCCAGCATTACTGAGCTCTCAGCTGTCACACAGCTGACACCCTGATTCTCTGCAACAACCCCGTTGGGGTTTGGGGGTTCTACACAATGGATACATAAAACAGTGTTTGTACAACACCTGGCACAACAGGGTCCTGTCCATAACAGGATAATGGTGTTTGAGTGGTTTTTCACTGACTCTTGGTTTCTTCAGCTAGCACAAGGTTCTCCATTATGGCTGAAATTTTCAAAGAGGAGTAAGGGAGCCAGGTGACTGACTCCCACTCAATTTCAAAGGGAATCCCTTTAGCCCTTTCAAAAATCCCCATTTAAAATGCCAACATTTACCCACAGCTGCCACAGAGTGGTAGCCGAGACACTGCAGTACTTCTCTGTTCTCACAATGGCGCTCTGTGATGTCTGTGGGCACACGCTGATTTTAATAGTGATCGCTCTGCACAGGAACGTAGGAGAAACACTTCAGTGTATGCACATACATTATGGTCTAAATTCTACAATCCCTCACCTACACTGCATATTACTTACGTGTTCCCACTGCCATCCCTGGAACTGCTTATTATGAAAAAGCATTCCACCGTCAGGCCCCAGATAACTGAGCGTTCCTAAATTTGTGCAGAACCGAATTTAGAGCCTGATGCTGTAATCCTGGCATGAGACGCCCCCACAACTCCCACTGCCTTCCATGGGAGTTTGAGGAATAAAAGGTGTCCGGGCCCTAGGCCCTTGCCAACAATTTCCAAAAGGTGGGGGTTGGGGGGGTGGGGAGAGGTAAAGTGGAGACAAAGCAAACACTGCATTTGAACCAAGGAAGACATTAAGAAAAATTGAACATCTGAGTCCCAAATGTGCAATATTTAATTTTTTCTCAGCTAGCCCATTGCTGGTAGAAGGAAGAATCAAAGCTTTATACATAATGTATGACTTTCAGAAGGGCAAAAAGAATCAGTTACTGAATTCCTTAGTACAGAAAGCAGAGCCAATGAAACAGCCCATAGCATGGGGCCAATCTACCACGCATGTAATATATTGCTGCCTCATGCAGGAACTGACAATTGTTTCCTTTGCATCAAGCAAAATAGAGGCTTTGGGTGAAGTCACTAAAGTTAATGACAAAATGCCCGTTGCCTTCAATGGGACCAGCATTTCACCCTTCATTGCACTAACTAGAGTAAAAGCTGCAGAACGATCAGTGACATGGCTTTATTTATGGAGTGTTACTGGATGTTTACTGAATATCAGTCTATTTAAAATACCACCCCTCTAACTTTACTGGTATGCCATTCTGTTATTTCTGTTTAACACTCTTGCCAAGTACCTTTCTGATACCAAAATGGAGTAATAAGCCTTGCTGTCTCTATACGACCATTGTAGAAATATGAAGTTCATATCCACGTGTTTCAAGTTTCAGCAGGGCAGATTCAGCATTTCATCATTCCAGAGGAGACAAATAGCTTCCCATGCAGGTTACTAAGTGTGGATCATTCAGATGAGACATTGCAAATCAAGGTCTGGTGTTCGCTCTAGGGACAGTAAATATCCTGTGGCCTTTCTTGTGAGAGTAGGTTTTTTCCCACAAAACTCCTACAAGCACATGCGCACACACAAACACAGCTGTGCAGTATCCTGTGTGCCACTTCATGACTGACCTCCATTCCAGAGGACACTACTTTAGTGTTGCTGGATTAGGTAATTTTTTATTTATTAAACATATTTCTAAGATGCCCATTGCTACAGTACCTGGGCACCCTTCATACTACACGTAACTGAGGAAGAACATTTCCCCCAGCTAGGGAAGAGAGCTTTTCATCACTTCATCTAAACTGCTTTCTGACAGGACACACTAAATCTGATTTATTTCAACTCAATGAGACTTTGCAGGCCTGACAACCTAGACAAATGTTACAAAAAGGTCCTAACAGATCTGTCAGTAGTTAATTCCACAGTGGATGGATCACTTGATAATTACTTGTTCTGTTGATTCCCTCTGGGGCACCTGGCATTGGCCACTGTCAGAAGACAGGATACTGCGCTGGATGGACCTTTGGTCTGACCCAGTGTGGCTGTTCTTATGTTCATATGTATGTTCGCAGCCAAGTGCCCTCTGCTGAAGAGCACGCTGATTCCAGATGTCCAGAGTTCAACCTGCATTAAAAAGCCAAAGTGTCTTCCTTAATTTCAAATGCTGCGACTTTACAGAAGACCTTTGAATTGCCCCTAGAAATGAACTTGGCAACAGCCTCAGAATCGTGTGCTGTTGTTAGCCAGCCCTCCTTAGAAAGTGCCCTGCAGCATTCTACATTAGCTGCAGCTTCTGGGGAGCCCTAAATCAAGCCAGTTGAGCATATCACATTGCTCTAAGCTGAAGGTGTGAAGGCATGGACAACCGTCGCTAGATCCGCAGCTAGGAGGAAAGAATGCAATACCCTGGCCAGCTGTGCGTGAAAAACATCTTTCTGGTCTCTCCTGCTCTCTAGGAACCGGGCTGAGGACAGTAAGACTGAGAAAATGCCACATCTTAACACAGCTGAGGGCAAGGTAACAAGCCCTGATGCTTCAGCAAAATATTTCTCCTTGCCAACTGACATCACTTCTGTCTGATGCTGATGGAACCTAATTCTGCTACTGGCATTTTTATCTAGGTTCCTACGTTGGCTACAAAGTGGGTAACAGGCCAACAGTTTTGTCTGGGCTTGGTAAGTAGATCAAAGAGCTGGGTGTCACCAGTTTAGCTTTGTGATTGGCTTGTTACATGTGCCCTTTAAACCTTTGCCTTTTAGCTGCTGGGAGGGTGTTTTGTTCCCTTTGCAAACTGATACTTGTTTAGGGGAAAATCCTTGTTTTGCTCTGTTTAACTCTGAGAGAAGGTCTAAATGAACACTCTGGCAGCTAACTCTATCTCTCCCACGCCAGGATACGGCATTTCTGCTGAGAATGTTTACTCTGTAATTCAAGGTGGTAGGTCAACAGAAGAGGGGTGAAATGATTTGATGGGCTTTGGGAGCCTTGCTAACTTTGTTCTGAGAATAGAGAAGAAAGCCAGAGTCTCTTCCCCCTCTTCCAGGAACTTTGTGCTGCTTCGGCAGTGGAACTCAGTCCTCATTGTCTAGCTGAGAATTCCCCCTTGCAGGGAAGCTCTGGGATGTGGCATAAAGTGGCATGGCTGCTTCCTATGTCAATTGCCCCCAACACCACTGGAGTAGGAAGCGGTACATTGTGGGGGACGGGTGTTATAAGTGGGAAGGAGTAGGGCAAAGTGCATCAAAATGTCACCAATTCTAAGCTCCTGCGTGGTTCCTGCTGGCGTGAGTTAGACAAGCCTAGGGGAGCTAGCTTACAATAATGGGACCAGGCTGACACAAATGCACCATGAGAATCAGGGAAGTGTAACTTGCAGTCCAGTGTTGAGAGGAACTCAGTATCTGAGCGGAGGATCTCTACAATACAATCCATGCAACATCAGCTCTTCCTTTTCTCATTTTCAGTTTTAAAATAAACAATCTCTGATTAAACCCATTCTATCTGCTTCTGTAGCAGACCCATGTAGAATTTATATCACTGACTGTTTTGTGCACCTGACTGTGGGCCCAATCGAAAGCCTAGGAAGTCAATGGGAGTCTTTCCCTTGAGTGCAGTACACCCCGGATCAGGCCTTATGTGTAATTTTGCATTCTCTTTCCTGCAGCTAAGTGATAATCAAAGTATTTTTTTAAATCTTGAATTTTAATTGGTTTAACAAATCACTTCCATTTCCAACATTCTACAGTGCGTCATGGTCTTCCTGAGTTTTGATTAGCTGAAGGCATGCAGAACCTTTAACACTTAAGCAAAAATACTACAACTTCCTTTAAAACATGTCAAATAAAGAAAATCAACATGAATGTTTTCATTAACATTTGGGGGGGAAGAAGTATTGTGGAATAAGTTCTATGTCCCTCTCTGTGAGCTTTGGCTAGATCACAGGATTCCACTGTGTATTTTCCTTGTATATCTTCTGCTATATCTTGCATTAACACCATCCTTGGCTCATTAGCGCTAACCTTTGATTTAACGAGCAGGCAGTTCTGTTTACCTGAGGACAGAAACTTGTCTAAGCCCTTTAAATGACATCAGCTGAGTGAAGTCCATTTTTATGCCCAAAGTCAAGCTGCCTGAATCCCCTGTTTTACAGGGTTTATCTTCCCCTCTCTAATCAATGTGAACCAGACACCACTTGCAAACCCAGGCTGCCTGGACTAAGACAAACCCTTAATATTCCCAGCTGGGAAAACATCATCACAGTTTTCAAACTTGGGTTCATAAAATTAGACACCTGAAGCCATATTCATGTACCTAAAGAGTCTGCCTGATTTTTCGGGAGCAACACTGAATAAGACAGGGTCCTGCAAAAAAAAAAAAAAAAATAGTATGTGATCGTGTAGTTAAAGTCTAATGCAAATGCACAAGGCAGCTGAATTAGGGTTGCATAGGTCTGTAGTTCTCAAAGGGGTACGGATACCCCTGGGGGTATGCAGAGGTCTTCCAGGGGGTACATCAACTCATCTAGATATTTGCCTAGTTTTACAACAGGCTAAATAAAAAGCACTAGCAAAGTCAGTACAAACTAAAATTTCATACAGAAAATGACTCGTTTATACTGCTCCATATACTATACACTGAAATGTAGGTACACCATTTATATTCCAGTTGATTTATTTTATAATTATATGGTAAAAATGAGAAAGAAGCCATTTGTCAGTAATAGTGTGCTGTGACACTTTTGTACTTTTATGTCTGATTTTGTAAGCAAGTAGTTTTTAAGTGAGATGAAAATTGGGGGGTACACCAGACAAATCAGACTCCTGCAAGGGGCACAGTCGTCTGGAAAGGTTGAGAGTCACTGGCATAGGAAATGGCAGTATTAAGGTTTCCTAACTTCTGAGTGCTTGACTTTGCAACCTTCATGTTCCTTTAACATTTGGGTTTGTGTCTGTGTGTTATTAATATAGGTTGCTAAAATGTAATCAAAACTAGTTCATCAGTCAGAAACAGAGCTTAGATACAATGCTGGAAAATGCTATACATCGATCGCTTGATAGACAGGAATGTGAACTTCACCATGGTCTCCATTACATCAGTTACTCCAAATCCTGGGATCCTTCTTGGATACTATTTGCTTAATTATTACATTATAAAATGTATCACAGGCAAGTCAGTAATTCAAAAATCAAATTAATCATCTCCAAATCATGCTAATGGTATTATATGAATAACACAGGTTGGGTTAGTAAGCAGCCAATCAAGAAACACTCCTCCCAGAGCCTGGAAAGTATTTTTTATGCAACATGTACTTATATTTGTCAGTGGAGTTATTTCAGCACCAGGCTCCACACGCTGATTCACTAAGGTCTATATGTTCTCATCGGTCAGTCTGAAGACTCTGTCATACTGTATCTTTCAAATAGCTGGCTGTTGACTGGAATGGCTGTATTTACCATTTCAGCATATGACTACTGAGAGCGCCTCAAGTGCAGAATTAAAATGACAGGCACAATTTTATCATCAACATGCTAAGAGCTAGAATTCCCCTCCGTGCACCAGCACAAGACTCTGCTTAGGTCTTACCATAAAACTATCTCATCTCCCATGAGGACCATGCTTAATGGGCCTGCTGCCAGAATTGGAAGGAAGGCAAGATCCAGATAATTAGCAGCACCTGTCATGGATGGCAGGACACTCATCTGTGAGAGCCTAAGACACCCTTCATGTTAGTCGATAAACAGACTAATGTGCCACCCTAGAAGCTCTGCTCATAGATTTTTGAGGCCAGAAGAGACAGCTAGCATCATCTAGTCTGATCTCCTTTATAATGTGGGCTATTGCACTCAGCAATTCCAGCAGTGGAAGGAATTATTCTTCTCTCCTGAGTGAGTGCTACTGGGCCCGGTAATTTGTGGTTGAATGAAAGCATATCTTTTAGAAAGACATCTCATCTCAATTTAGAACTGCATTTTCTAAACTGACTTTGGGTGCCCAACTTGAGACCACATAAAGGGGCCTGATTCTCAGAGAGTGGGTGGCGGTACTCAGCACTTTCAGGAAATCAGGCCCTGATAAGGTATATCAAGATGGCACCTAAAAAGTGCTCCAAATAATAAATTTACCATGTTCCTTGACTAGCTGTTCTAATGATTAGTGATCTTGAGGGTTGGAAAGTTGCATTTTATTTCCAATTTGAACATTCAATTTGAACTTCCAGCCATTCGCTCTTGTCATGCCTTTGTTCCACGCCCTTTTATTACTGAAAATGATTTACATCAGGAAATCAGCATAACGAAACCAAGGTTAGAGAGATTATTCTTCATGCCAAAAGAATTGATCAGACATGTCATTTCAAAGTTCTCAGCAGTAGCTTATCCATTGGATCCTTTTTGCTTTGTATCTCTGGTTGGTTCTAACCAGGGGAGGAAGGATATATAGTAAAGTAGAGGACTGGCAGCTTAGAGCCCTGGTTTCTTTTCCTGGTGTTGACAAAAACTTCCTGTGTGACCTTGCACCAGACACTTAAGCACAAATATTAAAAAGTGGACTCCAATTTTAAGTGTCATATTTTGGGTGCCCCTTTAAATTTGCGCTTTAACCTCCAAGCCCCTGGGGATGATAATATTTGCTTATTTCACTTTCTTTGGAAAGTGCTTTGAGTTCCTCAGATGGGGCCTGATCCAAAGCTTGCTGAAGTCAATGGAAAGATTCCCACTGCCTTCAATCAGCCCTGGAGCTGACCTGTGTAAGGTACCTCTAGAGAGAAAATCTGTGTTCAGTTCCCAGCGCTGCCACAGATGCCTTGTGTGACCTCAAGCAAATCATTTACTCCCTCTGCATTTCAGTCCCCGGTAATAATTCTTTCTCCCACCCTTCACCTGTCTTGTCTCTTCAGAGTATAAGTATTCTAGGGCAGGGACTGCCTCTCACTACCTGCATGTACAGCACCTAGTACACGGAGGCCTTGATCTCTTTTGGCGACTCTAGGCACTACTGCAACAGAGAGAAATAACTGTAATTTAAAGGTTTGTGGAGCCCCCTTTAGATTATTCACCAACCCCTGTCTCTTCCTCCATCATATCCTCATCTGACAGAAAAAGGCTTTCCTATTTGGTCTTAGGCTGGAGTTTTGGACTGTATTTAAAGGAAGTGCAACCGGTGGAGACATTTCATTGCAAATGAGCAAAGAGAATCATAGAATCATAGAATATCAGGGTTGGAACGGACCTCAGGAGGTCATCTAGTCCAACCCCCTGCTCAAAGCAGGACCAATCCCCAGCTAAATAATCCCAGCCAAGGCTTCGTCAAGCCTGACCTTAAAAACCTCTAAGGAAGGAGATTCCACCACCTTCCTAGGTAACCCATTCCAGTGCTTCACCACCCTCCTAGTGAAAAAGCTTTTCCTAATATCCAACCTAAACCTCCCCCACTGCAACTTGAGACCATTACTCCTTGTTCTGTCATCCGGTACCACTGAGAACAGTCTAAATCCATCCTCTTTGGAACCCCCTTTCAGGTAGTTGAAAGCAGCTATCAAATCCCCCCTCATTCTTCTCTTCTGGAGACTAAACAATCCCAGTTCCCTCAGCTTCTCCTCATAACTCATGTGCTCCAGCCCCCTAATCATTTTTGTTGCCCTCCGCTGGACTCTTTCCAATTTTTCCACATCCTTCTTGTAGTGTGGGGCCCAAAACTGGACACAGTACTCAAGATGAGGCCTCACCAATGCTGAATAGAGGGGAATGATCACGTCCCTCGATCTGCTGGCAATGCCCCTATGTGACGGGGCAGCCCTGCCCCATACTAGCCCCAGCGACGTCAGATCAGTAGCTCTGACAGAGGAAGTCCCGCCCCGTTCGTACTGGGCATGCTCCAGATGCTCACTGAGTATAAAAGGAGGGAACTCAGCTCAGTCAGGGCTGGCGGCCGCAGGGGAAGGACCTAACTGGGGAGCTCCTGCAGAGGACCAGCCGCCGCTCTTGAAGCCACCAGGAACAGAGGCTTCTACAGGCCGGCACGAACCCCTACTGTGGGAGGAACCAGAGGAGGCGACGGATCCGGAGAATCACGGAGAACCCTGGGATCCGTGGGAGACCCCAACTCCCCAGCCGGTAGGGAGCGACCCGGGGGAGGTGACGGACTGGTACCTTGACCCCGGTAAGCCTCAGCGTGTTTCGGTAGGACCCCCTCGCTGAGCCAGTAGTAAGGTCCTACGGCCCTGCAACCCGGGGCGCTTATATGGACTTTGGCCCTTAGGCCGCGCTGCCCTGCAACCAGGGGTGCTTGTAGGGACTCTGGCCCTTAGGCTGTGCTGCCCTGTAAGGAGGGGTGTAAACCCTCACACCCTACTTATACAGCCCAAAATGCTGTTAGCCTTCTTGGCAACAAGGGCACACTGTTGACTCATATCCAGCTTCTCGTCCACTGTAACCCCTAGGTACTTTTCTGCAGAACTGCTGCCTAGCCATTCGGTCCCTAGTCTGTAGCAGTGCATGGGATTCTTCCGTCCTAAATGCAGGATTCTGCACTTGTCCTTGTTGAACCTCATGAGGTTTCTTTTGGCCCAATCCTCTAATTTGTCTAGGCCCCTCTGTATCCTATCCCTACCCTCCAGCGTATCTACCACTCCTCCCAGTTTAGTGTCATCTGCATACTTGCTGAAGGTGCAATCCACGCCATCCTCCAGATCATTAATGAAGATATTGAATAAAACTGGCCCCAGGACCGACCCTTGGGGCACTCCGCTTGGTACCGGCTGCCAACTAGACATGGAGCTATTGATCACTACCCATGGAGCCCGACGATCTAGCCAGCTTTCTATCCACCTTATAGTCCATTCATCTAGCCCATACTTCTTTAACTTGCTGGCAAGAATACTGTGGGAGACCGTATCAAAAGCTTTGCTAAAGTCAAGGAATAACACACCCACTGCTTTCCCCTCATCCACAGAGCCAGTTTTCTCCTCGTAGAAGGCAATTAGGTTAGTCAGGCATTGAGTACATTAGCTTTTTCCACATCCTCTGTCACTAGGTTGCCTCCCTCATTTAGTAAGGGGTCCACACTTTCCTTGACCGTCTTCTTGTTGCTAACATACCTGAAGAAACGCTTCTTGTTACTCTTAACATCTCTTGCTAGCTGCAACTCCAAGTGTGATTTGGCCTTCCTGATTTCACTCCTGCATGCCTGAGCAATATTTTTATACTCCTCCCTGATCATTTGTCCAATCTTCCACTTCTTGTCAGTTTCTTTTTTGTGTTTGAGATCAGCAAGGATTTCACTGTTAAGCCAAGCTGGTCACCTGCCACATTTTATTATTTTTTCTACACATCGGGATGGTTTTTTCCTGCAACCTCAATAAGGATTCTTTAAAATTCAGCCAGCTCTCCTGGACTCCTTTCCCCCTCATGTTATTCTCCCAGGGGATCCTGCCCATCAGTTCCCTGAGGGAGTCAAAGTCTGATTTGATGTTTGGTGCTGATTCACAACTGCATCGATTTAGCGGCAGGTTGACCTCCACACCGTTTGCTGAAAGACTCATGCCAGGCGTGCTGATTGCTGGTGCCAGAGGGCAGGTAACTTTGTGACAGGGAAGAAGGCTATGGGGGAGAGCACTGAATTCCCAGAATACCCTTCAATTTTTCTTCTTGTTACACAGAGCGGTTTATATAAAGTGGAAGCAGATTAATGGTGTTCTCTAGCTAGTGTGATGACTGCCAAGAATGAAAACCAAGGTTTAGAAACAGCCAGTGTTAGAACCTGCAGGGCTGAAAGCTGGGTTCAGGGGGGTTCTGGGCCACTGACACTTCCGCATCATGACGGGAGGCTTAGGCTGGGCTCCCATGGGAGGACCTTGTGAGGCTGGGATTGGCAGGAAGTCCTTCCCAGCAGGATCAGAGTGGCAGCCCCTCACAGCCACCTGATTGGCTGATACCAGTATATAAACCAGGAAGCCATGAAGGGGAGCTGTCTGATCAAGAACACAGACAGCCTGTCTGTCTCTGCTTGTGATAGACTCTAGACTCTGGCTTCCGACCCTGGTTTGTCCTCAGTTTTGCTATTCAATTGCTGTCTGTAATGTGGTGCCTGTCCCCAATCTCCTGGTAACCTGACTCTGCCTGCCTCCTGACGCCTGACTCTCAATTCGCCCTAAGGCACTTTTCAGACTCTGACCCCAGTACCTGACTCAGCCTGACTCCTGCTATGACCACTGGATCTGACTGCCCTTGTCCCTGTCATGACCGTTTGCTCAGACTATCTGCATCCCCCTCAATCCCTCCAACTCCTCCACAGATGATAGAAGGGGTGGGCTGCCCTCCAAGCAGCAGCTCCCTGAGGTCACCTGTCTGCAGGCGGGGAACCATGCTACACAGGGTGGCACAGGCCCTGCACAAACAAATAGACCAGTTGCAGGCTCAGATGGCCAATGCCCAGGTTTCCTGAACCAATGCCGGCTGCTCTTCCTGCTCCACCCCCTAGTGTACCCCACAGACCAGACTGAGGTGGGGCTAGTACTCAGCCTGCTCTCCAGCGATGCGTTCAATTGGGTCTCCCCCACTGTTGGAGCAGAGCAGCCCTGTGCTCTCCAACTGGGATGCCTTCAAGACAATCTTCAATGACCCACACTGCATCCACCCCGGCAGAGGCTGCCTTCTGGAAGCTTTGCCAGGGGCAAGAGCCAGCCACCTCCTATGCCGCACATTTCCAATGGCTCGTGGCTGTTGTTGAATGTAATGAAGCAGCCCAACTTTACCCATTCCAGTGCGGGCTCAATGTTTAGCTAAAAGACGAACTAACCTGTGTCAAAAACCCCACCCATCTAGCCACACTTACTGACCTTGCCCTGTGCACTGACTCTTGTCTTCATGAACGGAAGGAGGAAAGGAAAGTTGGCTCAACATCCCCATGCCCACCCTCCACATTGAGACCTGTACAACTGAGTCCTGAACCCATGCAGGTCAACCTCGGTCACTGACGTCCGAACCCGGAGGAGAGAACATGACCACGACAGCTGAACCTAGGCCTTTACTGCAAGGGACCAGGACATGCCTCCGGCCCAGCTCAGAAGAACTCGGGAAACAGATCAGACCAGCCCCAGTAGGGGGGTACAGCCCAGACTCCTAGGAAATACACTGCTGCATACACGAAGAACCAGATAATGACACTGATGGACTGTCCTACAGGAGCTATTTTCTGCAAGGTCCATACCTCTTACTTGGTCACCAGATGGCAAGCAAAGTATGCACACTCCCAGCCGCCACTAACAAGCATTGTGCACATTTTAAGGATGAGCTGGCCAGATGAATCACAACAAAACAGTACAATGTCAAACTGCAGCTGTTAGTGAAGAGTATCTTTCTCAACATAGTGTACTTGAAAAAGAATTGCATCGTATCTCTTACAATGCTCTTCACATGCACTTAACTATTTTGTACCTTGGATATTTTCTGTTGTACAAATATACACTAACAGTGACGTGCGTGCTTAACTTTAAGCATGTGACTAGTCTCATCCCATTGAAGTCAATGAGACCACTTGTGCTTTAACTTTACATATGTGCTTCAGTGCTTTGCTGGATAGAGATATTACTGTAGGTACTACTGGTTATAATAATTGAACTTCTACTATAGAAGTTTCTTCATAGTTTATTGGTGGTGGGTGAATATTTTCAAAAGGATTCAGAGACTCTGGGTGTTTCAGGAAAACTCTTTGGTCTAGATCAGGGGTTCTCAAACTGGGGGTTGGGACCCCTCAGGGGGTCATGAGGTTATTACATGGGGGGTCACGAGATGTCAGCGTCCACCCCAAACCCCACTTTGCCTCCAGCATTTATAATGGTGTAAAATATGTAAAGAAGTGTTTTTAATTTAAAAGGGAGGATGCACACAGAGGCTTGCTATGTGAAAGGGGTCATGATTGCAACAATTTGAGAACCACTGGGCTAGATATTGCAGAAGAATAGGTTCTGCCATAAGATTCCCATTATTTCCTTTGGCCAGATCAGATAATCTTTAGGAAAGGCCTCTCTCTTAGGTCTTCAGTGTTACTTCTTCAGGTGTAGGATAAGTCAAAATGGACAAATGGAAATATTTCAGCATACAACACATAATTAGCTGGTAGAACTTAATGCCACAGGCTATTGAGGCTACAGACTTAGGAGGATTCAAATGTCCAAAGACATTTAGATGTAGAACAAGAATTTCCAGAGTTGTTGTTATATGAAATACTTTAAAAGTGGTGGAAGGCTATAAGCAGTCATGCTTCAGAACTGAATTTTCTGAAGGAACAGTCTTCCATTTGGAAATCCTGATTCAACAAAATAAAAATGTAGCAATTTTGTCAAAGTTTTCAACAGGAAATGACCAACTTTTCATTTTGATACGGCCAAAATGTTTTGTTTGGACTTTATCATATTGACTTATGTTATGTCATATTATAATATACAAGTAAAAATTTCAGGATATTTTGTTTCATGAAAAATTCCAACATTGACTTCATCCCGATTTGGGACTAAATGAAATTTCAAAAGCTACCTGCATGAAATATTCTCTCTTGGTTTGACAAAACTGGAAAGCAACTTTATTTTTTGTTTGTTTGATAATAAAAGGAAACCGCTTACGCAAATAAATCATGATCATCATCTTATGTGGCATCCCCATTACTGGAGGTTTGCAACCATGGCAGCCCACTCTGTATGCTCCTCTGCTGACATTTTACAAACTTGTCTCACTCCTCCTCTCTTGATCTCTGTTAGTTCTGGATTTTCATCTCCCACTATAGTCTCCTTCTGATTTCAGTATAATTGTTTTATTACTTGGAGTTCATATCCATCAATCCCTACAGTTTATAATATGTTGAGCAATTTCAGGTGGTAGTGCTTGTCAAATGCTTTTTGGAAGTCAATAAAACACAAGTATACTGTTTTCTCTATTTCAACTGATCTTTGTAATATAAACTTCAAGTTCACAATGGTGATTATCATGCCCTTTCCACATTTGAAGCTGTATTGTTGTTTGCTTATTTCCTTATCAATCCTTCCTTGTATTTGGTCTTGAACACCTTGCAAAAGTATCTTAGAGGCATGGGATAGTAGGTTGTTTGTTTGTATTCTTGACAATCCATAGTGTTGTTCTTTTTGGAGATTTGGAAACACAATGAACTTTGTAAAGTCTTCTGGTAATTCTCCTGGCTCAAACGGATTCTTCATTACCTCTCACAGGGCTTTCAAGCCTTTGTCCCCTATTTTTTTGAACAATTCAGCTGGTATTTCATCACAACCCAGTGCTTCTCCATTCAAAAGTCTTTTTATTGCTGCCATGATTCTTCATCCATAATTGGTGGGCTTACTTGATTAATCGCTAGTTGAGGTTTTTCAGGCCTAATACTACTTGGTATATTCTTGTCATCGCTTATTCTTGTCTTTAGGGTCTGTCAAATATTGTCCATTTTTGTCCTTAATGGTTACCTTTCTTCTGTAATTTATGGCACTTACCTTTTGATACATCTCAGGCTACGTCTTCACTACGGGGGGAGTCGATTTAAGATACGCAAATTCAGCTACGCGAATAGCGTAGCTGAATTCGACGTATCGCAGCCGACTTACCCCGCTGTAGGGACGGTGGCAAAATCGACCTCTGCGGCTTCCCATCGACGGCGCTTACTCCCACCTTCGCTGGTGGAGTAAGAGCGTCGATTCGGGGATCGATTGTTGCGTCCCAACGGGACGTGATAAATCGATCCCCGAGAGGTCGATTTCTACCCGCCGATTCAGGCGGGTAGTGTAGACCTAGCTTCACTTTGTTTGTTTGCTTTATCCAATTGCTTTGCATTTCTGATCCAGCCATTCATTCAGACTTTACTAATCTGCCTTTATTCTTTATCATTTTTAGTCTTCAGTATTCCTTTTTTTCTGTTTTTGATCTTTGTGCTTTTACTTTCCTTCTTTTGTCCATCCCAGCAGTGATTACATCTGTTATCGATGGGACTTTCTTAGCTATTAACTTCTTCCCTACATATTTATCTGCAGCTTCTTTGATAGCATCTTTCAGACATTCCGAAGTGACTTGATCTTTGTTGTCATTAGTTATCTGCATCACTTCTTCTTGGTAGTGACTTTGTATCTCATGATTCAGACCTCCAAGGTTCCATCCTAGATAGTGTTTGGTTTTCTGTAACTTTTTCAGTTTGATATTTGGTCTCATTAAAACCAATCTATGATCTGATCCACAATCTGCACTTGGCATTACCTTAACCTTCCTAACACTATTTCTGTATCTACTATTAATCGTGATAAAATCAAGCTAGTTTTTATACATCCCTCTTAGTGACTCTCATGTACCTCTTGCACTTTGTGTTCAGAATAAGCACTGCTGACAATGAAGTCATGTTTCTTGCACAATTCTACACTGAAGATAGCTCAGTGGTTTGAGCATTGGCCTGTTAAACCCAGGGTTGTAAGTTCAGTCCTTGAAGGGGCCATTTAGGGATCAGGGCAAAAATTGGGGATTGGTCCTGCTTTGAGCAGGGGGTTGGACTAGATGACCTCCTGCGGGCCCTTCCAACCTGATATTCTATGAATCTTTCTCCTCTAGCATTTGTTTCACCAATGCCAAATGGGCCAACTGCTCCAGATATTCTGTCCTTTCATGATAGAAAAATTTTCTTTCGTCTGACACCTATCTGCCAGTCAATAATCAACTATTGTTACAGCAGTATTTTTTGAGTTACAAGGACAGAAATGTGTGCTACCGCAGAACTCCTTCTGTGTGAAACTCCTCACATGTTTGCACTTTTAATGGTTACATTTTATTTATGAATTAAGGGGAAATTTTCTAAAGTACCTAAAAGGTTTAAGAGCACAAATCTCACTGTAATTCAATGAGACTTGTGCTCCCAAATCTGCTAGGCACCTTTTAAAAAAAAACCCTCCCCATATATTAGTTACATACAAAGAACATTTTCAATTAGCAATTTAAAAAAAACATTTTTGAGATAAGGTCAACTTTTAGCCTCAAGTAAAGTTGGATATGCAGAATTAAAAAGCCATTGCAGGGTGCTTGTGTGTTAGGCCAAGCATTTTGTTACAGTAGAAATAAAAAGTTTTTTGGTGGGATGCACCTTCATATTAAGGAAGGTCTGATGCTAAGCTACTGTGTAAGAAGCAATGGAAGTATAAACACGTCTTTGTTGGCTTAGGAAAGGTGAAACTGAAAACGTGAGTTTCCCCCATCACCTTCATCTTCGTAAGTAAAGTGATTTTATTAACATGTGATGGTTTTTCTGAGAAGATACTTTTGCGTCAAGTTACTAGTTCTATAAAAACAATCCAGCATGGCGAGAGAGGGAGAACTCTTTTAACACTGAAGTTCCTGTTGATTTTACCAAGATTGGAAATGAAAACTACACAACGCCAGAGGGCTTCCCACCCCCAATAATTTGAAAGAAGAGTTATTTATTGAGCGCAAGATGATATGTTAACAACAGGTGTGACCCTGAAAACAGACGTGAGACGCTCTTGACTACTGAATGTATTGGAAGCAGTTTTTTCTTACTGTTTACGGTTCTCTTATTTAAAAAGAAAAGAAACATAAAATGAAATAAACTGTGCACACAGCCAGTCTGTGCTACAGCTTCCCATTTTTTTTTTTTTTTTATTACCACTCCTTCCCTGCCCATTTGTATGGCTGGCCATCCGTTATGTTGTATCTTTTAGACTGTAGGCGCTTTGGGGCAGGGAACATTGTTTACAATGAAGGAGCCCAGTGGAACATCAGTAGAACTTATGCCTCTAATTCCCTTAGGCGCTTCTGAAACTTTCCCCCTATATATGCTTGTACAGAACTTAGCACAACGTAGCCCTGGACTGGTTGGCCTCTGCGCACTATTGTAATATACATTTTCAATAATAACTAGGAAATTAAAGCAAAAATGGCTACGAAACGGAAAGCAGCAAGACACACAAAATAATGCGCCATTGTCGTACGGGTGGTGGAGGCAGCTTGCATCTGGCACAGCTTCTTTTCTCTGTAGTGCACATTGAAATGAAGAGAGGCAGCTGTCCTGCTGCAGAGGCAGCTGTCATTTCGTGCTCAGAGGCAGCCTGCTACAGAGAGACACACACACACACAGTTTGTACTCACTTGTGCAGAATTTCCTTGTGCTCTTTCTGGATTTTGCAGCCTTATTAATCTAAACCAGAGGTCAATCTGCCTGAAAGTGGTAGTGCTTTGTGTATGGAAATATGTAGCAGGACATATGCTGGTCCTCCCACCACACATCTATGCCTACTAACGCCAATCCATAAAAATACAAATCCTTTATCGAGGCTCCCTGTGGCTGGATTTTCTGTTGATTGCAGTCATGCTTGAGCAGGCGGGGACTTCCTCTCACAGTAAAGTGATGTCATGGTGCTAAAGCTCCTCAGTGGAGTTCATTGAGACCCTTTTGTGCAGACAAGTAACAGCAAGTTCAGATGAGCAGCTCGGGAGGTGACACTCAAGGTCAGCGTTGCTTCCTGAAGCAGCGTACGCACGCCCCAAAGAGGCAGTTTCAACATGTGGGCGTCAGATGAAATCTGAAGCATACAGTGGATTATGGACTCCCACATTGTTAGCTTTACAAATCTGGGTTTGCAAACAGTTTGGATAACTGGGTGACCCAAATGCGAGGCCAGCTGTTCCCAGGCTTCACTTTCAGTTCCTTCCTCCTACTTTCTCCTTAAAAAAAAAAAAATTAGTGCAAAATCCCTTGATGCCTGTCTCAATTGCAATTGTTTTGCTTGATAAAATGTGAGGTGTGCTGCTCAATAGCAAACAAGTGACTAAATGATAATTGCCTTGATTGCGTGAAAAGCACACAGAGACTTCTTCTTGACAGAGCCTTGGAGTTCCATTGTCCAATGGACAGGATGGTGGTATGGATAGCACATGCTAGGAGCATGTCAAGATGGGGTGGATACACTGTTTGATAAGTTTAAAGAAGGAGGATCTCTTAGTTTGCTCACCCCAAAATCCTGCTGGGGCCTGCCATCCACGCAGTACGCCTCCTTCCTAAACCAGCATGAATTTTTTGGTTCAGCCATTGTTATTGACACGGGTCTAGTTCTGACTCAATGCCAGAAAATAATGAAAACTCAACTTGATTGGCTTTCTGCTTCTGTGGTCATCTATCCTCCTCTTTATCCACTTCCCACTTTATGAACACTTTGCCTCCTGTTTGCTTTGATCCTCATCCATTGTCTTCCCACTGCCCTGTGTTTCCCTGCCTCACAGGTTATCTCACTGATGCCACCTAAACAAAGGGCCATCTAAGCACTCAGTGTTTCCACAACAACAAAAGGTAGGCTTGCATGCTTCAGTTCACCAGGAAAGAAGGAAAGAGCCATCAATCTTGCTGGATACTGGAGAGGTCAGAGTGCTTAGTCAGCTGTCCAATCAATTATCCACTTGAACAGACCATGAGTTTTAGAAAGAGGACTATATGCTATTCTTTCTGACATCAGGGCTGCAGGTATTTACAACAGATTTAAGGGACTTGGGGAGACCAATGCAACCATGTAGAAAGCACCTTGAAAGCAAAGCAAGTCTCGTTCTAATGGTCAAATGTGGGAAATATTTTGGAGGTTCAACAAACTTAGAAAAACCAAACTACCTTAAAATCCACCACACGCCATCATGCCCATTTGCTCAACATGTTCCTCAGTTTCCTTATCAATCATCCTACAGCCTCATGCCAGATCCATTAGAAAGAGACGTATCATTTGAAACGCTGTAGTGATAGTTTGCCACTTGCATCTGTAAAAACCGAGCACTATTCTTATCAAAGCTGATTCTCGTTCACACTAAGACCAATTTACACCATTCTAGTATTAATGTAAATGTAATTAATGCCTACTTTAAGGCTTCCTTACACTGCCAGTGCCACGTAAGTTGGTTTGAGTGTAAATGAGAATCAGGCCGAATGTGGCACTGGGTCTAAGTGTTAATGCCACACCTCCCCACTGTATCTAAGGGCTGGTCCACACTAACCCCCCACTTCGAACTAAGATACGCAACTTCAGCTACGTGAATAACGTAGCTGAAGTCGAAGTACCTTAGTTCGAACTACAAGGTACTTACCGCGGGTCCACATGCGGCAGGCAGGCTCCCCCGTCGACTCTGCGTACTCCTCTCGCTGAGCAGGAGTACCGGCGTCGACGGCGAGCACTTCCGGGATCGATCCAGGATCGATTTATCACGTCTAGACAAGACGCGATAAATCGATCCCAGAAGAGCGATTGCTTACCGCCGGACCCGGAGGTAAGTATAGACGTATCCTCAGTGACCAAAATTTGATTAAGCAACAGACTGTAAAATTAAAAAAAAAATCACAAAAAATGCCGAACAGAAGTGCTGTGAGGATGAATTCGTTATTATTTGAAAGGCTGAACGGTGCTATACAGCTGCTTATTCTAGTCTATCGTGACCAAGCACTTGCCTTAACCCATCATTTTACATTACAGCATAGTCATAACAGTGAATATTAGCGGGGGGAATCAACAGAAGGCTTTCAAGAAATCAAACTGCTCATGAAGGTTAGAGTTTATCTGTTAAATAAAAAGCACACAGAACAAGGAATTTGCATGGCCAACCACCTTACAGAAGCCAGTGCAGATAGCTAATAAATAATGCTGTCTAACTTGGAGTCTGAGTCCAAGTTGTGTGATCTCAGACTCAATATTGATATATTAATTTACTGCTTTCCTTAGAGCCATAAATGAGTCACATGTTGCAGTGAAAGAGAGCTGGCCTCGCCCACGGAAGGCCAGCTGTGTGGAAGCTCTGGTACCTTTTAGAAGCTTGGTTCTCAGAAGATATTCCTCCTGTTTGACTCCATCTAGTGACAGTTGGAGGACCCATCCTCCATTACTCATCTGAAGGCTCAGAGAAGATGATCCTTGTGCAGGATCGGGGACCTACTACATTCATTATGTTTACAGCAATGCACATATCAAACACTCTGGGATAGGCACTCTTCAGCTGTAGATAAATAAAAAAATAAATACTTCTTTGAAGTTCCTGCCTAGTGTATTGTAGAAGTAGATTCTCCTTGTAGCAGTCTGTGTTCCTGGCTATATTTACACACTGTATGCCTTGAAACTACTTGATGATATACTTTCAAGATGAGATTTAATTTTTCAGGGAACTTTGGCAATTAGGTGCCATTCATTTCAGTGGGAGTTGTACGTCTGCATCTCCCAGGCAGTTTTGAAAATCCCCAGCACTAAACTCTGAAAACTCCGCAGTGCAAACAAGAAACAATTCTCCCAAGTGAGAACATTCGTACATTTGGACTTAACTTGTCTGCAGTCTGATTGGCTAGTAATGAGCTAAGGTTCAGCCACCATGTCACTGAAAACCAATCTAAAATTCAGAGGTTTCAAACAAAGCAGCAAAATGTGCGTCTCTAGTGGGTAGAGCTTGTTTTGTGGGTGGAGTTGGGAAGAGCAACACATTTTTTTTCTCCAACTCAATCCCTTTGTGCACATTTTCTACACTGAGTAAGGAGTAGATTCTGCCACCTGAGTCACACTAAGTACTTCGCTATGTGGTTAGTTCTGCTAAAGTCATATACACCTACAACCTATTTCTTTGTACAGTTTGTGCATTAAAAATGATGACTAATGAGACTATGAATTGTAAAAATGCAAACTTGAAAAATCTCAGCTTACATTTCCTGATGTTTAAAGAGAAAGAAATATGTTCAGAATCAACACATGCTGCAGTGGAATTGTGATCTGCTTTACATGTCCTAAGTCATTACGTTCTAATGAAATCCACTTTTTGGTTCCCATTGAAATCAACAGGCCTTAAGCATGTGCTTAAGTGCTTTTCAGAACTGGGACCAAAGGCCCTGATCCAGGAGAGCACTTGAGCACACGCTTAACGTAAGGTATGTGATTGATCCCACTGAATTCTATGGGGCTACTTACATGCTTTAAGTTAGGGGCATGTTTAAGTCCTCTGCTGGATCAGAGCCTAAGTGTTTTGCAAAATAAACTTGGGCTTAAAGCTAAACACATGCTTTGTTGAATCAGGGCCTGTGGCACCATGGCCACCACCCAACTCTATTTCCCTTTGACTTCAGACCCCTTTAAAACTCGCCCTGTTTCCAGTTGCTTTCTCAGCCCCAAGCCTTTTAATTCAGTCTTCACCAGGCAGCTGCCAATAGAGTTTGTCAGAAACAGAACTCCAAAGTCCCAAACAACACAAAGTCTTTCATCAGTTCCAGCTCCAGTTTCCTGGGGTTCCTCCTACCTCCGGCAGTCCCAGCTACTTCTCTCAGCCATAGCCCTCTGCCCTGCAGATTCCTGGTGCCTTTTATATTGGGAATTCTTCCCTTCCGGCAGGGCTCACCTTGTAATCAGGGCTGGCTTAGCCCAGGTTCTGCAGCCCACAGCACCTTATGGTACATGCGCATGGATAAGCACATTTTAAAAAGTCAAATGCAATTAAGAACTATATTTCTCCAAGGATATCCACCCTAGGAAATATTTTACCCACAGGTTCGGCTACTACCCAATTCCTAATATTGCAGAGGCAAGTCCGTTTGCGAAATTGGCATTTGGACACTGACTGGGCACCTTTGTGCTTTGAAAGATTTAATTTAATTCATCATTTTCATTCTATTCCCTCTCCAGATACATTTCTCAACTCTTATGTCCCTTTGTCCTCATCAGTGGTCTCAACTCTTCTCAACCTAATAGTCTGTGAATTTGTGTGTTGTTTGCACCTTCTTCCAGGACATTAATTAGGCAATTAATTAAATCTGGTACTAAGAGTACATGTCTAGATCCCAGTTAGGAGTACATCTCTCCTAACTCAATTCAGGACTTTATTAATGGTTCTTAACACCTAATACAACCTGAATACATTTTTCAATGCAATATCAAGTGCTTTAATAACATCTAAGTATTTCACATCTACTGCCTGCCATCCATCCAATCAGCTTATAATTCTGTCAAATAAACCAATCAACATTTCTGGTGAAAATTATTCTCTATTAGAGCTGAGTGAATAATTCAGAATGAGTAACAGAATATCTTCAAGCAGAATCCAATTTACTTGTTATTCCAATGTATCTGATTATTCATTAATCCATGGTTGACCCATGAATAGTTAAAATTCCAGGTGAGTGGCTTAGGTGATTTACTTCAATGGCACCTGGGCTGGCCAGCATCTCTGAAAATCAGGTCATGTATTTACAGTCCAGGTTCAACAAAGCACTTAAGCGAGTGCTTAACTATGAACACATGCTTACTTTCCATTGATGTCACTGAGAGTTAAGCAAGTGCTTAAAGTTTTGTTGAATCAGGGCTCAAGTGCCTAAATATAAACTTGGGTGCCTAAACCACAGAAGCATAGAATCATAGAATATCAGGGTTGGAAGGGACCTCAGGAGGTCATCTAGTCCAACTCCCTGCTCAAAGCAGGACCAACACCGACTAAATCATCCCAGCCAGGGCTTTGTCAAGCCCGACCTTAAAAACCTCTAAGGAAGGAGATTCCACCACCTCCTTAGGGAACCCATTCCAGTGCTTCACCATCCTCCTAATGAAATAGCGTTTCCTAATATCCAACCTAAATCTCCCCCACTGCAACTTGAGACCATTACTCCTTGTTCTGTCATCTGGTACCACTGAGAACAGTCTAGATCCATCCTCTTTGGAACGCCCCTTCAGGTAGTTGAAGGCTGCTATCAAATCCCCCCTCACTCTTCTTTTCTGCAGACTAAACAAGCCCAGTTCCCTCAGCCTCTCCTTATAAGTCATGTGCCCAAGCCCCCTGATCATTTTCATTGCCCTCTGCTGGACTGTCTCCAATTTGTCCACGTTTTTTCTGTAGTGGGGGGCCCAAAACTGGATGCAATACTCCAGATGTGGCCTCACCAGTGCCCAATAGAGGGGAATAATCACTTCCCCCGATCTGCTGGCAATGCTCCTACTAATGCAGCCCAATATGCTGTTGGCCTTCTTGGCAACAAGGGCACACTGCTGACTCATATCCAGCTTCTCATCCACTGTAATCCCCAGGTCCTTTTCTGCAGAACTGCCGCTTAGCTAGTTGCTCCCCAGCCTATAGCAATCATGGCGTTCTTCCTTCCTAAGTGCAGGACTCTGCACTTGTCCTTGTTGAACCTCATCAGATTTCTTTTAGCCCAATCCTCCAATTTGTCTAGGTCACTCTGGACCCTATTCCTACCCTCCAGCGTGTCCAGGTTCCAGAGAGGATGGAGCTCAGCTGTTCTCAGTAGTGGCAGATGACAGAACAAGGAGCAATGGTCTCAAGTTGCAGTGGGGGAGGTCTAGGTTGGATATTAGGAAACACTATTTCACTAGGAGGGTGGTGAAGCACTAGAATGCGTTACCTAGGGAGGTGGTGGAGTCTCCTTCCTTGGAGGTTTTTAAGGCCCGGCTTGACAAAGCCCTGGCTGGGATGATTTAGTTGGGAATTGGTCCTGCTTTGAGCAGGGGGTTGGACTAGATGACCTCCTGAGGTCCCTTCCAACCCTGATATTCTATGATTCTATGATTCTATACCTCTCCCCCCAGCTTAGTGCCATCTGCGAACTTGCTGAGGGTGCAATCCAATGTAGGTACCCAAGTTTGAAAATTTTGGCCTCAAAGTCTGGTGAATATTACAAAGCTTTTGTTTCTCTCATGCGCAGCACACATCTGGGGAGAACACCGTGCCAAGTCACCCCTCATTCCTAAGCCTGGTTTGCACAGTCATTACATTAGAAGCACTCACTAGAAGTCTACAGTGATCAGCAGGGCCAGCTCCAGCTTTTTTGCCACCCCAAGCAGCGAAGCGGGGAGGGGGGGGGGGAAATAAAAAAAATAAAGCCTCGACCGGCGGCACTTCGGCGGCAGCTCTACCGTGCCGCTTTATTCTTCGGAGGCAATTCAGCGGCAGGTCCTTCCCTCCGAGAGGGATGAGGTACCCGCTGCCGAATTGCTGCCGAAGACCCGGACGTGCCGCCCCTTTCCATTGGCCGCCCCAAGCACTTGCTTCCTTCGCTGGTGCCTGAAGAGGGCCCTGGTGATCAGTCTCATGAACTCTCCATAGACTTACTATTTATCTTTTTATTATTTCATGACATTTAAAAAAAAATGTCCTAAGGGTTTTTCTGCTTCCCTACGGTGAGCAACAACATGAACCATGCTTGGTGCTACCTTTCCTCCTCTCCTTCCTCTTCATGGACCCGCCTGCTGCCTCTTCGATTTCTGCACTGCTGCCGCTGTTACTTGTGCCCTTTCTGTGGAGATCCGGGAGAGTGGGCGGATGAGGGGGCAAAGCGCATACAGGTGACGTCTTTGCAGCACAAGACCGCTGCAACTGGCCATCAACCAAGTGCTGTGTTCAACGCATATACAGGGCATGTCTCCGCGGGAGCTTTGAGCTAGCACGCTAGAAATAGCAGTGTGTACATTGCGGCACAGGCGCGTATGGACCCAGTGCGCCGGGTGGCCTTGTGTACTCCGTTGGCTGGCCTGTGCCACTACCCGTGCTGCAACTCTATTCTTAGTGTGCTAGCTGGGGGTGTCTGTCCACCCAAACTAGGACGCTCACTCCTAGCAGCAGTGTAGACGTGCCCATACAGAGATGTTAGATAAAAACAAATATTCTGGCCGGAAGGTCACAATGTAACACGACTTTAGTTTTTAGAACTCAGAACGATAACACACAAGAACCCCCAAACCAGAGAGACAAAGCAGGCTGGCTCCCTAAAACAGAGAGGCACAACTCAATTTACCTTACTCTAGGCTGGCTGGCTGGCTGCAGACTGACTTCTACTAGGCCCAGATCGGACTCTTCCCTACAGAACACATTCACCTGCTGGCAGGACCATGAAAAACCCTTGAAATTTAAAGTGATAGCCTACAATTTTAACAGTTTTCAATACACCACACAAAGCAACTAAAGTGACGGTCCCCCTTCCTTTTAAACCTCCACGGTAGTGTGCCAAAGATATCAGGTTTGCCAACTGAAATGTCAATGGACGAGAACCATTGTACTAACAGCAGCTAATTCCTTTGGATACAGTTGAAGCGGAGTCCTTTGAGTAAGGGAGCGAGTGGGTGTGACATCTATGAACGCTTTCTTTCCAGACCGCAATAAAATATTACTCTCCTCCGATCAGCAAAGAACCAAGTACAGAAATGTTCTGATCAAAGGCAGGTTTTCTCTACCTGACCTTTGGGAGAAGGTGTGAGAAACAATGGTCTGATTAAATATGCCAGGACGTTTCCATAAAGAAAGGAGTCTTAAAAAAAAAAACCCAACAACCCAGTTTCTTGGCACTTTCAGATCTGGAGTTAGGAAATAATAAACTACCTCCCCAAGGAAGAAAGACTAAAGGCCAATTAGACATGAGCAGGTACCCTATCCACCACAGATCATTAACTTGGCTTTTATATGTGTTCAAAGAGGCACATTCTAATTCTGCTGATGGAGCGTGTCAGTTTGTGATTAATTGCCTTTGCCTTGCCACCCAACTGCTAACCAGCTCCAGCCTAGTTTTTGTTATTATTTGAACGGCAAAGGCAATCCACGCTGAGATGTCAGTATAATTGGCTGGTGTTGGCTGCATATTTTAAATATGGTTTATTGCAAAGTCTTCCTTATCCTTAAACCAAAACAAAGACAAAAGCCCAATGCGCCCAACCTTTGAGAACATGGTGAAAGTGATGTACATCACGGAGAATCAGGAGAGAAGCCATACAGATACCTGTTAACAAAAATTCTGGTTGTTAACGGGCAAGTACAGATTGCCATGGCTTTCACATGCTCTTCACACCACGTTAGCTTTCTTTAACACACTTTTTGTTTTGCAGATACCAGAGAGTATGAATACAGGCCCTGATTCTGCACAAACTTATGTTTGTGTGTAACTTTAGGCATTTATCTAATCCCATTGAACTCACTTGGATGACACATATGTATAAAGTTACTGAAGGGTGCAGTGTTGCCAGCTCTCAGATTTTATCCCAAGTCTCATGATATTTGGTATTGTTCTTAAAGCCCCAGGCCCTGGAATCATGTGAATACACAGAATCTTAGCTTTCATTTACAAATCAAAAGCCCATTTCTAGCCCTTATGGTTGCGGAGAAAAGCTTGAAAACATGATCCCCAAAGGTTCAAAAAAGCCAGGAGGCAAATAGAAAATCTCCACACTTATTATTTTGAAAATGTCATGATTTTTAAGTCAATTCCATGATATTTTGGGCCATGACTCATGATTCTTGAATGCTTAGGGTTGGCATTAGCTGGATCAGGGCCTTAATCAAGAAAGATATATTATGATAGACTAAAACAACTTGCTGAAGGGTAAGCCAAGACCTTGAACAAAAAGTAAAGGCCTGCAAAACTTTTCCTTTGGGAATAGTCCTTATGGAAGTAGTCTTACTGCTGTTGGCAGGACTGCTTGCGTGGGCAAGAGTTTGCAGATGGGGCACTATTTTAAGGTGATAGGAGAAGGAAGTTTGCAAAGCTGGAGGTTCCATTTTAATTTTATTAAAAAGGCAACAGAGTCAACAAAATCAAATACGAGGCACAACATGCTGCAAAGGCAAATGCTGTGAGATGAGAGTAGCCTCTGGGTTAATATATAGTGTTTCAATACTCTCATACTGGGCCCATGTAGAGAGGAAGAATGGTCCAGTGGTTGGGGTGCAAGGTGGGGACATGAGAGCCCTGGGTTCAGCTCCTTGCTCTGCCACAGGCTGCCTGTGCATCTTAGGCAAGTCTCCCGGTGCCTCAGTTTCCCATCTGTACAATGGGGATAACAGCTCTGTTCTCCCCCACAGGGGGCTTAGGAGGGTACAGAGATTAAAGATGGAGAGGCGCTCAGATACTATAGCCATGGGCACTAGATAAGTACAATCGACAGGCCTTAACTGTAACTACAGCAGAGCTTCTGCTCTGCTATAACATGGGTGATACAGCACTGGGGTTAGAGCTGGTAAAAATGGGCAAAGCTCAATATTCCCATTTAGCAGAGGCCAATTGGCAGTATTTGAATGGCGAGGGAGACTGGAGAGAATTATATGTCCTCATCTTTGTGGCATCCAGAGAGACTGACAGCAAAAAGACAGTCCAGTCCAGGTTAGCAATACCACATGCCTTGTCTGGGTTGATGTTTCTTAGAGAGGTGAAGTTGAATAGAAAGGATAATGGTGCCTCCATCCCATCCTTTGACTTGTCTATTCAAGCTGTCAGCTCTTCAGGAGGGACCGATTCTTACTGTCCGTACAATGCCTAGCACCAGGGCCACCCGGGGGGGGGGGGGGGCAAGTGGGGCAATTTGCCCCGGGCCCTGCAGGGGCCCCCCTGAGAGTTTTCAGGGGCCCCACGAGAATTTTCGGCGGGTCTTCGGCGGCAGGTCCTTCAGTGCCGCCGAACACACCCAGAGCAAAGACCCGGAGCTTCTTCCGCTCTGGGTCTTCAGTGGCAATTCGGCGGTGAGGGTTCCTTCCGCTCCGGGTCTTCGGCGACTGTTCGGCGGTGAGGGTTCCTTCTGCTCTGGGTCTTCGGCGGCAGTTCGGCGGTGAGGGTTCCTTCTGCTCCGGGTCTTCGGCAGCAGTTCGGCGGTGAGGGTTCCTTCTGCTCCGGGTCTTCGGCGTCAGTTCGGTGGCGGGTCCTTCACTCGCTCCGGGACCTGCCACCGAAGTGCCCCGAAGACCCGGAGCGGAAGGACCCCCGCCGCCGAAGACCCCCAGGCCCCCTGAATCCTCTGGGCGGCCCTGCCTAGCACAGTGGGGTCCTGAGTTCAGCTGGGGCCTCAAAGTGCCGCTATGGCAAAATAAATCAATAGCGAGGAAGACGGCGGCCGAGAGAGCTAACGTGGTGGCAACACGCCTGCCTGATCCCTGCACATACCGCAGCTAATGAGTAAACACGTCAGTTTAAAATTTGCTTTGAACGATTCATATTTTTCTAAGTTTTGAAGTGTTAAGTTATACATTGTCCCTCTGCCCTGATAGTTTCAGGGTCAAAGATATCTCCTAAGGTAATGTAACGTTTTAAAATGGCTGCACTGGTGCTCTGATGAACTACCGTGAAACCTGTCTAAGACTGGCCTTGTTGTACTGTGCATGATGCATCCAGCACTAGGGGGAAGAAACAACCAGTTTCACAGATGGCATGTTCTTCCTGTACGATGATCAAGTAAATTCCCCTCATTTTCATTGCAAAAAGTGGTTGGTAAGGTGGTTCTCCCAATGAACACCAGGGGGCGAATTGTCTATAATGATATCAAAATCCGTAGTATCCCTCGGATAGCGAGACCATATCTGTATCCATTCCAGGGTCTTCCCTGAACTCTTTTTACACTAGCATGGCAAAGTTATCATTCCAGTGGGGATCTTCTACTGCAGTTTCGTCACCTCATCAGAACCCCAAGGTATAAATATAGATTTATATTTTATCACTTAGCTATACATTATTTTGACTGCCATTTAAGGTCCTGATTCAGCAAAGTACGTAAGCACATGTTTAACTTTCAGCATGTACTTACATCCCACTGAAGTCAATGAGATTTAAACACATGCTTAAATGTAACATGCTTAAATAGGGGTGCTTTGCTAAATCCGAAGAAGTGGGTTGTAGCCCACGAAAGCTTATGCTCTAATAAATTTGTTAGTCTCTAAGGTGCCACAAGTACTCCTGTTCTTTTTGCGGATACAGACTAACACGGCTGCTACTCTGAAACCTAAAAATTAATAGTTGTCCACTATAAAATATTGGTTGATGTATATGATCAAAGTTCTATCCTTATCCAATCCATATCTCCATCACTGGAGATTTTTAAGAATAGGTTAGACAAACACATCTCCGGGATGGTCTAGGTATAGTGTCACCTATGTAAACAGGGATGGACCTTCCTTAATGCGGGGTGATGAACTAGATGACCTCAAGAAGTCCTTTCCAGCCATACATTTCTATGATTTTATGTCCTTGTATTAAAGTTGAAACATCAAATGCAGATAATTGCTAATAGGTTGACAGCAGACATCATGAGGAATAGCGTCTGTCAATGATCAACACGACAAAGCCACAGTGTAGTGCAATGACACCAAATGTCTGCCTAATTAAAAAGGCACATGGCAAGCAGCACCATAGATGTTTCAGTCACAATAAACAATTCTTCCTGGGAAGAAGTCTGGAACCCCTCCCTCCCCGCAGGTCCCCTGCACCTGCTGTAACCCTTGTTTCTGATATCTCCCTGTATCTTCTCTTCCATCCTTGTCATCTCCCTTCATCCTTCTCTTCTCTTTCTATACCCTGGGCCTGGTCCAAAGCCTACTGAAGTCAATGGAAAGAGTCTCATTGGCTGCAATGGGCTTTGGATCAGACTTCTAATTCTCTTCTATCCATCCCACTCCTTTCCTCTCAGCCTTCCAGCCCCAACTCTTCCCACTGATGACCTGATGACTACTCACTGTGTACCTGGACCTACTGCCTTCCTACACATTTACCCAACATCTCTCCGTCCCCTAGGAGGGCTTCCTCTCCTCTTCCCCCTCTTGAGAAAGCTCAGTGAGGACAGATCCTCAGCTGGCATAGCTCCACCATGGTCATGGATTTACATCAGCCTGAATCTGGTTCAACACCTCCTTAGAGTGGGCCTCCAATAACGGAGAAACATGAGGCTTTGCCTGATTAGTCCATTGTACGCAGCTCACAATCTATACTAGCTCCAGGACTGCAGGAAAAGCACCACACCGAGGGCTGATAGGAACTACAGTACCACACTCAGTGTCTCTGCAAAGCTACTCCCGGTGTGTTAAATAGTGTGATGTCTCCAGAAAGCAACTGCATTTGACTAACTTGGATAATGCCTTTTCCCAACGGTTGTTCCTAATCCCCTACTCAGATGATGGACACAGTTACTGACCAAAATGTGGGAGTGAGATGATTTTTAGTATCGGGACTAAGAGTATCCCTTTAGGAAGCAGAAGTTGGGTTTTTCTAAAGCCCTCATTGAAGTCGGAAGTTTTACTGTTGGCTTCAATGGGAGCAGAATCAGGCTAATGCTGAGCACTTTTGAAAAGCCCAGCCCTCCTCCTCTCTTTTACTTGCTTTCCCATCTGTGCTAGCTGGGATGGTTTTGTTTCTTACTAATAAATGTTGCTACTGTATTGCTAGCCCCTAGCATTCAAAGTCATGAGTCAGCCCACCTCAGCTCCCCTCACCCCCCAAATCAGGAGATTTTTAAAAACAGTATCTCTTGGGGCCTTTTTACCTCTCTTCTTCTCTTCATGCTGTAACCATGCAGGTTCTGGTACTTATCTGGCCTTCATCACTGTAGTATCTAAGCGCCTTGCAATCTTTAACGTATGCACCCTCACAACACCCCTGGGAGGCAGGGCAGTGCTGTCAGCCTCAGTTTACCGGTGGGGAACTGTGGCCCAGACAGGCTGTGTGATCTGCCCAAGGTTGCACAGGAACTCTATGGCAGATCAAGGACTTGACCCCCAGTATCCCAAGCCTAGGCTAGCGCTGTGAAAACTGGCCCCTCCTTCCTCTTATTCATGAGGTCAGACTTTCCTGTGCAACCACGGAGACTACACGATTCCTTGTTTTTCAAATGAAAGCTGAGATTCTCACCTAGTGACATGCCCCCAGAAGCTGGGGCTTTAAGAAAAAGGATGTAAAAAATGACAGCTGATTATGTTGATTAGAAACATTAAGATACGTCTTTCGTATTGGCCATTACTTCAGTATTTCCGATGGACAAATCAAGCTTGTGTTAGCCCTGTTTGACAACACACAGATAAGAAAGAATCCAGCTGGATCCTACCAGTTTTTAATACACCTAATTTCTGGAGTTGTTATGAATGTTTTAGGTTGGTGTCACTGTCAAGTATCAACAACAATGTTTTAAATGACAAATAGCTGCTGCAAAGTGACCATGTGTTCTTTGAATATTAAGCCAAACACTTCATTGCAGTAAGCCCTGACTATCCATGTGGTTTTGCCCACCTCCTCAGGGACCTTTATAGTGCTCCCCTTCCTATAAACAGTTTAAAGTCGTAATGGTAAACATGCAGGGCTAAAACTAAACTTGCATTCGTTACACTTGTGTTGACTATTTGTGACAATACTAGAAATGTTTACCAGTCCAGCAGAGCAGTTTACACAGGAAACCCCCACACATTTACCTCTTCTGCCATGATTAATTCTTGGTTTACACTAAGGAAGAGACATAATGGATCTGGTTTTCTATACCAATACAACCTTGCAGGAGCTCCTGTGTACTAAACTCCAGCATTTTGTACGTTGGTTTAAAAAACAGATGGCGGCCCTAATGTTGCAGATCTATCCTGAAGGGTTTAGTCTCTGGGTAGCTTCTCTCCACCCTCTGACTGATAGCTGACCTCAGAAAGGCCATCATCAGTGGAAGAAGAAAACAGTATGTGAGGACTAGATCCTCCAGGATACAAACAGAGGAGCAACCTCTAGATGGTGTGCTGTGAGGCATCATCTACTCGGTGATGAACACAACTGGTGCTCCTAGCAATCAATGTGATGGGGAGGTCATAGCGTGCCCCCAGGACCCACAAGTAAAGCTCTATTATGCGTAATGACATATTGCACCAGGAGGCACCTGAGGAGAGCAAATCATCTGTGGTAACAGCAAACCTGGAGCTGATGAATAGGCTACATAATCCTACGGGCTGGGCGTTTAGGCAGGAAAAGAGATCTGCCAGAATTCACCTCCGATCTCTACTTTACCAATGTATATTAGACTGGGCAGGAGCCCTGCTGTCTGTGCTACCTCATAGCATCATACCATCATAGAATATCAGGGTTGGAAGGGACCTCAGGAGGTCATCTAGTCCAACCCCCTGCTCAAAGTAGGACCAATCCCCAACTAAATCATCCCAGCCAGGGCTTTGTCAAGCCTGACCTTAAAAACCTCTAAAGAAGGAGATTCCACCACCTCCCTAGGTAACCCATTCCAGTGCTTCACCACCCTCCTAGTGAAAAAGTTTTTCCTAATATCCAACCTAAACCACCCCCACTGCAACTTGAGACCATTACTCCTTGTTCTGTCATCTACTACCACTGAGAACAGCCTAGATGAAGGGCGGGCAAACGTTTTGGCCTGAGGGCCGCGCCGAGTTTTGGAAATTGTATGGAGGGCCGGTTAGGGGAGGGGGTCATGGCCCAGCTCCCACCCCCTATCCACTCCCCCCCAGGACTCCTTCCCCATCCAACCCCCCCATTCCCTGATGGGCCCCCCGGGACCTCTGCCCTATCCACCCCCCCGGTCCCTGTCCCCTGACCGCCCATGGAACCCCCACCCCTGACTGCCCCCTGCCGCCCCATCCAACCCCCCCTCCTTCCTGCCTGTCCCCCCCGGGACCCCTGCCCCATCCAACCACCCCTTCTCCCTGCCCCCCGCCGCCCCATCCAACCGCTCCTCTCATTTCTGACTGCCCCCCCAGGACCCCTGCCCCCATTCAACCCCCCTATTCCCTGCTCTCTGACCACCCCGACACCTATTCATACCCCCACCCCCTGCCCACCCCCCCGAACTCCCCTGCCCTCTATCCAACCCCCCTGCTCCCTGCCCCCT
>NW_020697707.1:680149-741100 GCF_002925995.2 Terrapene triunguis | reverse complement strand
CCCCCATTCAACCCCCCTATTCCCTGCTCTCTGACCACCCCGACACCTATTCATACCCCCACCCCCTGCCCACCCCCCCGAACTCCCCTGCCCTCTATCCAACCCCCCTGCTCCCTGCCCCCTTACCGCGCTGCCTGGAGCACCAGTGGCTGGCGGTGCTACAGCCGCGCCGTCATCAAGCCAGGTTCTGCAGCTGCGCTACCCCAGGAGCTCACAGCCCCACCACCCAGAGCATTGCACCGGTGGCGGGGCGAGCTGAGGCTGCGCGGGGGGGGGAACAGCAGGGGAGGGGCCGGGGGCTAGCCTCCCAGGGCAGGAGCTGAGGGGCCGGACAGGAGGTCCCGCAGGCCGGATGTGGCCTGCGGGCCGTAGTTTGCCCACCTCTGGTCTAGATCTACCCTCTTTGGAACCCCCTTTCAGGTAGTTGAAAGCAGCTATCAAATGCCCCCTCATTCTTCTCTTCTGGAGACTAAATAACCCCAGTTCCCTCAGCCTCTCCTCATAAGTCATGTGCTCCAGCCCCCTAATCATTTTTGTTGCCCTCCACTGGACTCTTTCCAAGTTTTCCACATCCTTCATGTAGTGTGGGGCCCAAAACTGGACACAGTACTCCAGATGAGGCCTCACCAATGTCGAATAAAGGGGAATGATCACGTCCCTCGATCTGCTGGCAATGCCCCTACTTATACAGCGGTAGCGAGGCGGTGTGGTTCCCTGCCACTCCAGGGAGGGACGGGCTGCTTCAGCCTACAAAGTGGGCAGAGCCAGTGGAGCCTGCGCCCGACCCCCAGAGGTCAAGGTGCAGGATAGGAAGTACAAAAGCCCAACCCCAGAGCTCACTAGAGACCCAACCGCAGGAGAAGCCAGAGGCCTGTGGCCTAGCTCCCGGTTGGGAGACCTCGGCAATTGGCGGCCGACCCGAGGACTGGCCAGACCAGCAGAGGCCTGATGCCGACCAGACCCCGGAGAAGCTGTTAAGCTGCCCATCGCCAGTTACCCAGAGTAGCTGCCAAGCCTACCGCTCGCTGGGTACCCTGAGGAGCCCATGGTGTTTGACCCCTTGGAGGACACTGTCCGGACCCAGGTACCTTTAGAGGGGGAGGTAGGAAGTAGCCCCAGGAGCGGCGCCAGGGTTTTTGGTGCCCTAGGCGGGGGTCCTTCCGCGCTCCCGGTCTTCGGGCCACTTCGGCGGCGGGTCCCGGAGCGAGTGAAGCACTCGCCGCAGAATTGCTGCCGAAGACCCGGCGCGCGGAAGGTCTCCCTGCCGCCGAACTGCCGCCAACGGCGGCAAAATGCTGCCCCCCGCAAATCCTGGTGCCCTAGGCAACCGCCTAGGTCGCCTAAATGGAAGCGCCGGCCCTGAGTAGCCCGGGGGCAGCCGACCCTAGTCTGGCTGCAGCACACCCAGAGCCGATGTCAGTGTGTTGCGGCCAGGATCCCCACTGACAAAGCAGCAGGCCCTCTGCCGCTGCTAGGGCCCGTGCTGGGACGCAGTAGAGTGGGTGGGCCGGGTCCCCCCTACTTCCCAACGTCTGGGTGGCCGTCTCCCCCTTTCCCAGGCCCTTCGGAGCCAGGACCTCTGCCTGTTGCTTACCTGTTTGCTCAGCCCCTGCCTGAGGGCCTGAGCTATTGACTCTGTACTGCCCCACCCTGACCCAGGGCCTGGGCCTGTTGTTTAACTGTTTACTCAGCCCCTGCCTGAGGGCCTGAGCCACAGACGTTGTATTGCCCTGCCCTGACCCAGGACCGGGGCTTATTGTTTAACGGTTTGCTCCACCCCTGTCCGAGGACCGGAGCATGGGACTTGCTACTGCCCGCCAGCCGGGCAGGAGTACCTCTTTGTTTTGCCTCTACTGCCTGAGATCCCGCGGCCAGACTAGTTCCCCGAGGTAACTGGACGGACGTAGCGAGGCGGTGTGGTTCCCCGCCGCCCCAGGGAGGACCGAGCTCCAGCCGAACCCTTCTACACGTGGTGGAGAATGCAGGCAACAGTCCCCCGATCCCTGTGAGAAAGGATCTGAGGAGGAGCGTGCCCGGGAAACCATGGGCATGGATAAGCTTATTAAGTTCTTGGCTGAAAGCCAAGAACAGCAACAGGCCGCCCAGCTCCAGCAACAGCAGCAGCTGGTCCAGCCGCTTGGAACACAACAGCAACAGCTGCTTTTGGAGCCGGGACGCCAGAACCGGGACCACCAGCAACAATGCCTGCAGCAGTTGGGGACTCTGCTGCCCCGTCCTGCGGAGCCCCAGCCTGCGGGTGCCACTGGACTACCCAGCGTAGCCCCTCCAGTCCCGTTGGCAAAGATGGGCCCCAACAATGACCCAGAGGCCTTTCTTGTGACTTTTGAAAGGGTGGTATTAGTCGCCGGGTGGGCCCAAGACCAATGAGCTACCCTCCTGGCCCTGTACCTGACCGGGACCGCCCAAACAGTATATTGGGGCCTGTCCACGGACGCAGCATGGGACTACGCCTGGGTAAAGGCGGCAATCTTAGATGCCCTGGACGTTTGTCCAGAGACCTTCTGACAGCGGTTCCGAAGCCTGGTCTACCCTACTGGTGCCCGATCCCAGATGGTAGCTCAGGAATTGAGGGAAGCATGCAAGCGATGGTTGCAGCCTGAAAGGCGAACCCCAGATGAGCTCACCGAACAAATTATTCTGGAGCAATCTGTCCATATATTCCCGTCGCAAGGGAGGGCCTGGGTCCTTCGCCATCGGCCTGCGACGCTAGCCGCTGCCATCACCCTGATGGAGGATTTCCTCGCCACTGAAGCACCGGTGGGACCGACAACCCGAGCTGCCCCACCAGGACCGGAGCTCCCTAACCCAGAGAAAAAGTGGGCCACCCAGGTCGAAACACAAAATCCTTCAAGGGGCCAGGAGCCCCGACCCTGACCTGCCAAGGGCCTGGTTCGACAAGCCCCGACACCTCGGCTCATTACCCGAGGGGCCAACCGAAGCCATCCTGGGGCCCGACGGGAACACTGCCCCGGCCTGGGTGCTCGGACCTTGGACCCTGTTTTTCCTGCGGGCAATATGGCCATTTACAGCGAGACTGCACTGAGATGGATTGCAGCTTCGGCCAGGTCTGCACGGGAGAAGCCCGCGCCCGACGCCCACAGGCCGCCAAGATTACGATGCCAGTGGTTGTCGGGGATTACCCAGCCTTGGCCCTAATTGATTCAGGCTGCGGCCAGACGCTGGTTTGTCAAAGCCTCGGCCTCTAGGCCGACCCACGCCTGGGGACGATCTGTCTACAGTGCATTCACGGTGACATACAACCCTACTCCAGTGCCCAAGTCTGGCTGACCATGGATGGGGTTACGCGACCGATGGTGATCGGTCTGGCCCCTCGACTCGCGTACCTGGTAATCCTGGGGTGGGACTGGCCAGATTTCCCAGAAGTCCTCCACTCAAACACGGGGGAGAGCCCTGTGGTCACCCCAGTACTGGAAGGAGGTCTCCCCGAGGTTAGAAGGGGTGGAGGCGCCGGACCATAGCGGACCAGGGGAAGAACCCGAGGACTCCCCTCCGGAAGCTGCTGATGAAACCCCGCTTCACACCGACTTTTGCCGCGACTAAAGGGCCGATTCCACCCTCAGTTGTGCTTACAAGCAGCTGGCTGCGGTCGATGGGGCCATAATTGACCCGCATCGGGTGACACAGTGGCCACACTTTTTGAACTGTGTCAGGATTGCCTCTATCAGATAGAGAACCCCAGACCCAACTACTCATGCCCCGATGTCACCGGCGAGTGGTAATAAAACTCGCCCACGACATCCCTGCGGCCGGCCACTTGGGCCACGAGAAGACTCTAGCCTGAATACTGATGCGCTTCTTCTGGCCCGGTGTACAGCAGGACATGAGGAACTACTGTAAGTCCTGTCCGGAATGCCAGCTAGCTGCTCCCCCGCAGACACCCAAGGCGCCCCTGGTCCTCATGCCCATAGTCTAAACGCAATTCGAGCGTGTGGCCATGAACCTGGTGGCATTTGATATGGTCTCACATGATATTCTTATCGATAAACAAGGCAAATACAATTTAGATGGGGCTACTATAAGGTGAGTGCATAACTGGCTGGATAACCATACTCAGAGAGTTGTTATTAATGGTTCCCAATCCTGCTGGAAAGGCATAATGAGTGGGGTTCTGCAGCGGTCTGTTTGGGACCGGCTCTGTTCAATATCTTCATTAACGACTTAGATATTGGCATAGAAAGTACGCTTATTAAGTTTGCGGATGATACCAAACTGGGAGGGATTGCAACTGCTTTGGAGGACAGGGTCATAATTCAAAATGATCTGGACAAATTGGAGAAATGGTCTGAGTAAAACAGGATGAAGTTTAACAAAGACAAATGCAAAATGCTCCACTTAGGAAGAAAAAATCAGTTTCACACATACAGAATGGGAAGAAACTGTCTAGGAAGGAGTACGGCAGAAAGGGATCTAGGGGTTATAGTGGACCACAAGCTAAATATGAGTCAACAGTGTGATGCTGTTGCAAAAAAAGCAAACATGATTCTGGGATGTATTAACAGGTGTGTTGTGAGCAAGACACGAGAAATCATTCTTCCGCTCTACTCTGCTCTGGTTAGGCCTCAGCTGGAGTATTGTGTCCAGTTCTGGGCACCGCATTTCAAGAAAGATGTGGAGAAATTAGAAAGGGTCCAGAGAAGAGCAACAAGAATGATTAAAGGTCTTGAGAACATGACCTATGAAGGAAGGCTGAAAGAATTGGGTTTGTTTAGTTTGGAAAAGAGAAGACTGAGAGGGGACATGATAGCAGTTTTCAGGTATCTAAAAGGGTGTCATAAGGAGGAGGGAGAAAACTTGTTCACCTTAGCCTTTAAGGATAGAACAAGAAGTAATGGGCTTAAACTGCAGCAAGGGAGGTCTAGGTTGGACATTAGGAAAAAGTTCCTAACTGTCAGGGTGGTTAAACACTGGAATAAATTGCCTAGGGAGGTTGTGGAATCTCCATCTCTGGAGATATTTAAGAGTAGGTTAGATAAATGTCTATCAGGGATGGTCTAAACAGTATTTGGTCCTGCCATGCGGGCAGGGGACTGGACTCGATGACCTCTCGAGGTCCCTTCCAGTCCTAGCATCTATGAATCTATGAATCACCACCCTTGATCTGAGCAAAGGATACTGGCAGATCCCCCTCAACCCCGCCTCCAGGGAGAAGACTGCATTTGCCACCCCACCGGGCCTGTATCAGTTTACTCGGATGTCCTTTGGCCTCCATGGGGCCCCAGCAACATTTCAACGGCTGATGGATCGCCTCCTCCAACCCCACCGAGACTACGCTGCAGCCTACCTCGATGATGTGGTTGTTTACAGCCACCATTGGGAGGACCACCTAGAGAGGGTAGCGGCAGTCCAGAGGTCCCTGTGGGCAGCGGGGTTGACAGCCAATCCAAAAAAATGCCGCATTGGATGGCAAGAGACCACCTATGTAGGGTATACCATCAGGAGAGGACAAGTGAAGCCCCTCGTGGGAAAGGTTCAGACAATAGCGGCCCACCATGAAGCGCCAGGTGTGCCAGTTCCTGGGACTTGCTGGCTACAATCAGCAGTTTATTCTCCGATTCGCGTCGATTGCAGCCCTCTTGACCAGGCTTTTGACCAAGGACAGCCCCCGGCGGGTGATTTGGACTTGGGAGTGTGAGGAGGCATTCCAGATATTCAAAGAAAGTCTCTGCCGCGAACCGGTCCTATACAGCCCAGATTTCGACCGGGAGTTCATCTTCCAGATGGACACCTCAGAGGTAGGACTTGGGGCCGTCCTGTCCCAGGAGGTGGATGGAGAAGAACACCCGGTCTTATGCATTAGCTGGAAATTGTTTCCCTGGGAGAAGAACTATGCGGTGGTAGAGAAGGAGGCCCTTGCGGTAAAGTTGGCTTGTGATGCCTTGCGTTACTACGTCCTCGGAGCCCCGTTCATGCTGGTCACCGACCACGCCGCGCTCCAGTGGCTGGCCAGAATGAAAGATAATAATATGAGAATAATGCGCTGATACCGGGCACTTCAGCCCTATGCTTTTACGGTTTGCCATAGGGCGGGGAAGGACCACGCAAATGCAGACTTTCTGTCCTGCCTGGGAGGTATGGAAGGGTCTGGCCTCAACGAGCGGGAGCCAGACTTAAGGGTGTGTGTGTGTGTGTGTAGCGAGGCGGTGTGGTTCCCCGCCGCTCCAGGGAGGGACGAGCCCCTTCAGCCTACAAAGTGGGCAGAGCCAGTGGAGCCTGCGCCCGACCCCCAGAGGTCAAGGTGCAGGACAGGAAGTACAAAAGCCCAACCCCAGAGCTCACTAGAGACTCAACCGCAGGAGAAGCCAGAGGCCTGTGGCCTAGCTCCCGGTTGGAAGACCTCGGCAATTGGCGGCCAACCCGAGGACTGGCCAGACCAGCAGAGGCCTGATGCCGACCAGGCCCCCGGAGAAGCTGTTAAGCTGCCCATCACCAGTTACCCAGAGTAGCTGCCAAGCCTACCGCTCGCCGGGTATCCTGAGGAGCCCATGGTGTTTGACCCCTTGGAGGACACCGTCTGGACCCAGGTACCTCTAGAAGGGGAGGTAGGAAGTAGCCGGGGGGCAGCCGACCCTAGTCTGGCTGCAGCACACCCAGAGCCGATGTCAGTGTGTTGCGGCCAGGATCCCCACTGACAAAGCAGCAGGCCCTCTGCCGCTCCTAGGGCCCCATGCTGGGACGCAGTGGAGTGGGTGGGCCGGGTCCCCCCTACTCCCCAACGTCTGGGTGGCCGTCTCCCCCTTTCCCAGGCCCTTCGGAGCCAGGACCTGTGCCTGTTGCTTACCTGTTTACTCAGCCCCTGCCTGAGGGCCTGAGCTATTGACTCTGTACTGCCCCACCCTGACCCAGGACTGGGGCTTATTGTTTAACGGTTTGTTCCACCCCTGTCCGAGGACCGGAGCATGGGACTTGCTACTGCCCGCCAGCCGGGCGGGAGTACCTGTTTGTTTTGCCTCTACTGCTGCCGCGGCCTGAGATCCCATGGCCAGACTAGTTCCCCGACGTAACCGGACGGACGTAGCGAGGCAGTGTGGTTCCCCGCCGCCCCGAGGAGGGACGAGCTCCAGCTGAACCCTTTTACAACAGCCCAAAATGCCGTTAGCTTTCTTGGCAACAAGGGCACACTGTCAACTCATATCCAGCTTCTCGTCCACTGTAACCCCTAGGTCCTTTTCTGCAGAACTGCAGCCTAGCCATTCGGTCCCTAGTCTGTAGCAGTGCATGGGATTCTTCCGTCCTAAATGCAGTATTCTGCACTTGTCCTTGTTGAACCTCATCAGGTTTCTTTTGGCCCTCTCCTCTAATTTGTCTAGGTCCCTCTGTATCCTATCCCTACCCTCCAGCGTATCTACCACTCCTCCCAGTTTAGTGTCATCTGCAAACTTGCTGAGAGTGCAGTCCACGCCTTTCTCCAGATCATTAATGAAGATATTGAACAAAACCAGCCCCAGGACCGACCCTTGGGGCACTCCGTTTGATACCGGCTGCCAACTAGACATGGAGCTATTGATCACTACCCATGGAGCCCGACGATCTAGCCAGCTTTCTATCCACTTTATAGTCCATTCATCCAGCCCATACTTCTTTAACTTGCTGGCAAGAATACTGTGGGAGACCGTATCAAAAGCTTTGCTAAAGTCAAGGAATAACACGTCCACTGCTTTCCCCTCATCCACAGAGTCAGTTATCTCATCATAGAAGGCAATTAGGTTAGTCAGGCATGACTTGCCCTTGATGAATCCATGCTGACTGCTCCTGATCACTTTCCTCTCCTCTAAGTGCTTCAGAATTGATTCCTTGAGGACCTGCTCCATGATTTTTCCAGGGACTGAGGTGAGGCTGACTGGCCTGTAGTTCCACGGATCCTCCTCCTTCCCTTTTTTATAGATGGGCACTACATTAGCCTTTTTCTAGTCATCTGGGACCTCCCCCGATCGCCATGAATTTTCAAAGATAATGCCCAATGGCTCTGCAATCACATCCACCAACTCCTTTAGCACCCTCGGATGCAGCGCATTCGGCCCCATGGACTTGTGCTCATCCAGCTTTTCTAAATAGTCCTGAACCACTTCTTTGTCCACAGAGGGCTGGTCACCTCCTCCCCATACTGTGCTGCCCAGTGCAGTAGTCTGGGAGCTGACCTTGTTCGTGAAGACAGAGGCAAAAAAACCTCTTCCATGCCATAACTGTAATTTTCCATCATTTAGCAACAGATACAGTTGGATGCCTGGGAAGAACCAGGCTAGAATATTACTACATCCTGGTGGGGAGCAATTATTTCTTTATTCTTGAGATGTATGAAATAACAATGAAAAGGGGCAGATGCCTGAGCACCCTAGCCACCCATGTAAGAATACAATCAATCCCAAACCATGCAGAAGCACAGAGGATAATACTAAGTAACCAGGCAGTGCTAAAAGAAATCATAGTCTCAATTTTTTCCCTAAACATTCTCTCTCCTCGCCTCCCCCACTCCCCCCACGCAAACAATCTCTGCTTCTTCAGCAGCCCTGCTAAGAAGATAGCCCTTGTGACCAGCAGATTCTGGATATTTCGGACCAGGATGGGAGTGCCTTCCAAAGGGAAGCGACCACAGGGGCCCTTATGGAGAACACTCTGCCAGCAGCCTCATTATTATACCAAGGGGGAACGGATCCTAGCTCAAGCATCTCATCAAATCTCATTGCCACCGGATGCCCAGAAGCTTCCTCCCATAGGGCTAGTAAGGCCTAATTCTTACTAGCCAGGAAGCCAGCTCTACATCTCACTTCATGAAGATGGTTTATTAAGAGCCAAACATTATGGCCCTACATTCCACTCCAATGTGCGGACAACAGCAACAACACAGCCTCCTCTGAAGGGCCACTGTCTTCATAGACGCAAGCAGTTTCAGCGCTAAAATCCTCTTGAAGCAAACTAGAACCATAGCTCAGCTACTGGTACTTGACTGTATTAAAGAACTACTCCTAAAAGCTACCAGACATGATAATATTTCAGGAAGTTGTTGCTGTAATTGAAGAAAGAGGCACTTGGATTGGTGTGACAAATGCGGGCAAGTCAGGGCCAGGCTGCTACCACACAAACAGTAGAAGCTCAGCTCAGACATCTGCAAATATCTAATAGGTCCTAGTACAGAAGAAAAAGCTGTTCATTATGGGCTTGAACCTATGTCAATTGAAGTCAACAGCAAGACTCCCTTTGACTTCAATGGGGTTTGGATCTGGCCTTAGATAATTTGCCCAAATGTTATAAGCAGTAAAGGGGAAATTTTCAAAGGCACAAATGGCAATTAGGTGCCAAACTCCCATTGGAAATCAATGGGAGTTAGGTACCTCAACTTTCATTCTGCCTTTGAAAGTCTCCCCCTAAATTCTTATCATTTGAATTTTGAATTTCCATTGGTACAAACAGAAGGGGAGCATAAATGGTGCCATTTCTCAGGGTGTCACTATATGGAACCAAAACTAAGTGCATCAGTGAATCCACTAGCTACAAAAGGAATGTTTATGAAAACACAGCATTTTTGAGGCCGACTTAATGGTGTACAAAAACAACGAAGAGTCCGCTGGCACCTTAAAGACTAACAGATTTATTTGGGCATAAGCTTTCGTGGGTAAAAAACCCCGGACTCCTTGTTGTGTTTGTTGATACAGACTAACATGGCTACCCCTTTGACACTTAACAGTGTAGTAACTATAGTGCTTGTTTCTTTGGGTTTATTTAATTGCTAATTATTCTTAGTCAGGTTTGCAGATGGTGACTGTGAAGAATGCACGTAACAAAGAAGCAGGAATCGAGACACATTTTTCCTCAGGTCCTGAACAGAAGCCAGATCACAGAAGTGCACATTAAAGAAGGGAAGTGTCTTTCCATTTCCCCAGTGTTACTGAACTGTCTGCAATTAGCCCAGCTACTAGTATTTTCCATGGGTTTTTGTTTTTGAATGTATCTTTTTTTTCCAGCCCCACATACGGAAGGAGTTCCACAATCTTTCTGCCGCCCTTTCTGGCCTTTATCACCTCTTTCCAAAATGTCTGCCTCCTAGGGCACTCCTGTGGCATGTAGTGGAGTGTTAATTTCCTTGTGTGTCACACACATTTTCCTGTCCCTTGAGGTAATGTTTGGAGAGTTCTAAATTGGAATTTTGATAGAAAACAGGTGACTTTCATTCTCGTCCTTCATTTCTACAGTGTTGTTGTAGCTGCGTTGGTCCCAGGATACTAGAGAGACAAGGTGGGTGAGGTAATATCTTTTATTGGACCAACTTTTGTTGGTGAAAGAGACTAGCTTTTGAGTTTACACAGAGCTTAGACAGAGCTCTTCAGGTCATTTTACAATCTCTTTGCTTGTCTTGAGACCTTATTTATAGACCCAGCCTAGCCATAATTTACATTATTATTGTTATTGTTATTTTATACTTAGGGCTAACATCTACTCTTTGAAAGATCCACAGGGGTAAATGCTCCCTAAATAGTGTCATTGTTCTTGCAAGTTACACCGATGCTGACTTGGAAATCTGTATTGGCCGAGGGAAGGGTTTAGACAGATGTGTTCTGATGGAATTCAGGGTCAGTGTTTCAACAGTAGCTACTCTTGCCCTCAACCATGCCTCCTGGGGGGAAAGTTTACAGCATAAACCTGTTGGTTTTTTGGAAAGAGAGACAGCCGCATCTACTGATTGGTACAGAAGCAGCTGTCAGCCCCACAATTACTAGAGACCAGAGTCTCCCCTGAGATCTGTGGTGTGGTTTGTAGCACAGAATTTAATTATTAAATTACTTAATGCACTCTTTGGCTCACCTACATGGAACGATCACAGCACATACAGCTTTCAGACAAGTAACATAAATAGCAAACTGGGCTCTCTCAACATGTAACAAATCCTCTCGATGAAATGTGCACAAACCATAATGCGAGAGGGAAGAAAGATAGAAAGAAAGAAAGACGAATAAGTTGAACCATCCCCACTGTGTGTCAGATACACATCTGTCACTAATGAGGGCCTATGCATATTTACTAATGCAGAACAACACTTAAACTCATCCTACACACACAACTCATCCTGGTACATACACAGGCATCCATATACATCCACACACATACAACTGCATGCACACTGCAACCATTCAGACGGGGGGAAAAACACTAGACAAATGTGCAAACAAATAATAAAATATATATTTAAATATAATTGCAATACAGTAGCATTGTCTTTTTACTGACCAGTGTGGCCATTGAAGAGCACTAGATTCCAAACTACTGGAGGTTAAACAAGGCTGAGGATATGATATATCTGTTCACTAGGAAATGTATATAACAACCCTGCTGCCCACTGAAAACCACATGACAAGTTAACTCATGACACTGTGCATGAACAGCTGTATAGGAAGCCTCAGCTAAGCCAAAAACATATGGAGACTGGTTGTTTTCTCCTCACAGTTGGCCCTTAGATTGTCAGCTCTTTGGGGTAGGCACTAGGTTTTAGCAGCACCCACCGCAGTGGGATCCTGGCTGTGATTGGAGACCCTAGTTGTTACCACAATAGGAATATTAAATAATAATAAAGAATCTACAGTATCTAATCAATGGTTTCCCAAAAGCAAAACCACAATCTCAGCTCCAAAGCTAGCGAACAGTGGCACAGCTCTGTTGGTTTCAATAGAAGATTAATTTAAATGGAACAACACCAGTTTATAGCAGGGGAGGATCTGGCCGACGTTCTTAGTGTAGCTCACATCCTTTGCCTTTCGTTCCCTTCCCTCCAGCTATGGACACCCTTGTGCCTTTGCAGGAAGGGGCAGCTGGCACTTCCATTTCCAGGAAGTGAATCCACAGGCACCTACCTTCGTATTTCAGGCTTTTTCCCCTTGTCCTTCTGAGAGGCTTCGGGTTCTGGCTTGGTCCGTTGGATTGGCGAGTGCTGTCTCCTGCTGCTGCTTCTTGTTCATTTTCCTGTTTGGATCCCATTGGTCTGTGAAACAAGGAAGAGAGGCGTGCTGACGGGATGAACATACCCAAGGCATTGTTGACACATATCATAACATATAGCTATGGCAAAGCTTTCACACTGAGCTGAGAATATTCACTTTCTTACACTCCCACCTCCCTGGTCATGAAAGCAGTGTTATCCTACATGTCCTAACACTATTGGGTCGAGTTATTCTGTTGCCTTTTCAACTATCCCTCTAACAGCCATCCAGCCCTACTCTGTGGATTGCTGCTGGCCATTGGAGCACTTGATGGAGGTGGCCTGGCTGGCCATTCTCCTTATTTCCAGCTGCTAAATAGATAGATAGCTAAAACATATTTGGTACTTCTTACTCTTCCCCCAAAACAATTGCCACAGGGACATTATGTGATCACAGAGAGTAGATGAGATGGCTGTGTGGTCATGGATGGGGCGGGCAGCGGATCTGTGCACTTGTGAATGGGAAGGGGAGGTGTCCCTGAGCATGTGGTCCATGCTATGAAAAAATCTGAGAACCCCTGTCCTGCTGCAGTGTGCAGAGCAAGGTGCAGTGTGCTATATGTGACACTGAGCTACTCCCTTAGAGATTGCATTTAACGACAACAGGTGCACACCGCCAGCCCCAACCACCAAAAACAGGAAAAAATAAAAACCAAAAAAAAAAACCAAACTTACCAAGTGTGAGAGGCTGCAGGGCTTTCACAGCGCCCCCTACTGCCTCCCCAAGGTCGTCACACTAGCCCATGACAGCAGCTGTGCATACCACCCCTGGGCCATCCTGGGGAGAAGACAGGGGCATGTGGAAACCCTACTGCTGCTGCAAAGCCTTTTTCTTCAGTGATGTGTTTTCGTCAGAAGTGTGATGCTCATCGAGTGAGATCAGGATGCCATGGCGCGCATGGGTGCTTGCGTGCTGGATTGCTAGGTGATACATCTGAGGTCTAGTGACAGCGCCTGCTATACTCTAGGTGTGTGTTTTCCTGCGGTACCTCATTTCACACAGCATTGTGCGAATCCTCGGCACACACCCCTAAAGTGGTTAAAAGGAAGCGATTCCCCCAGCTGCTGGAAATCCACACACAAGTCCGCCCGCGGTGTATTTCTCCACACCATCATTCTAGAACTGATGAGGATGATTCCCGCGAACAAAGGCCATGTCTGGACGAAAGATCCGTGGCAGCGAAGAAATGCGCTCGTGCGAGCAGTATGCTGTGTGTTGAAATGATACACGTGTTTGAAGGCAAATCATGCTACTCTATATACTTGAACAGGGATCATTCAATCTTCAAATATCTTTAGCTTCTAGGATTATTTTTATTTGTACTGCAGTAGTGGCTGGCAGTCCCAGTCAGGGATCCGGGCCTCACTGCTCTAGGTGCTGTACACACACATACCCCAAAGAGCTTATAATCAGAATGGCTTCTTGTTTTCCTGGGACTGAACTATTTTACTTCAGAGCTTCCCAGGGTCTTCCCTCAAATATGCTTTCAATGAGATGTGAAGAGCAAAATGTACTCTAGAGCTATTGAATTACTCGTTTCCACATCTAACGTTACATGGCTCTGTTGTATGAAACTAAATTGAAAGCTGACTGTATAATCTATCAAGGTAATAATGTTCAACGCTACTCACAGGTAACCTAATTATCAACATAGGGGCCAAGGAACACGCATAAGTAGTTTTAAACAGAGGCGCTAGCAAGTGAAAATGAAAACATTACATTTGCTTTAATATAAAAGAAAAATTACTGTAGCGAGGTGTGTCGAAGATGGTTGGTTTCTTGATTTGTTTTAGGAAAGTTGTCTGTGATTCATTGCTAACAGTGAGAAAGGCAAGATGAAGAGAAGCAATGATACAGTGTATACATGGCACGGTTACTGTAGTAATTTCCTTGAAATAATTAACAGTTAGGAGGAGGTTGCATATGCTATTCCAGATGTGAAAGAACAACAGATGGGCAGCTTTCTAAGGCTCTGATAATAAAATGACCTAACACTCTATTTAGAGAAACAGAAATTCTTCTCTTTGGCTGTTTACAGATTTTAGAAATATCACGATAAGCAAATCCAGACAGTTCAAAGCAATGATATAAAGGACAAGTGGATAAATAATGACCCAACTTTGTTACGAAACAGAGTGTAACTGTTGTATTGCTAATATAAACACAGATGACCTTTATATTTGCTCAACTTTTCGTCCTTAGCACAGGAAACAGCAGATGATCTTTATCAGACAGTAGAATCTTCCACTTTGCTTCTACTATTGAGCTGTGGGGCAGATTCTTATGCTGACTTTAAGGGCATGACAATGTCATTATCTTTTCAAAGCACATGCTGAAAACATGATATGGAGTGGAGGAGAAAGACACATGGCTTCCTGTAGCCTGGGGATAGCACGAACCTGGGTGACAGGCATCCATACCCATAGTTCTCCTCTTAATTTTCACAAAGCAAAGTCACAACATGAATCAAGTTCACAGTAAAAATAAAGCTGCAAAGCAAGAGAGTCCTATAAATATAACCTGGTAGAACAACATGTCAGCAGTTGCACATTCGTTTTTATACAAATACAGCTAATGAATGTTGAAAGTTTCTGTACCCAGGGAATGTTTTACCTGGGCTTGGAAGAATTTGAATTTGTTCTTAGTAATTCATGTATTTGCATTACAATAGCACCTAGGCCATAGCCAAGATCGGGGCCCCACTCTGCTAGGAGCTGCACAAACACACAGTGAAAGACAGTCCCTGGCTCAGTGAGCTTGCAATCTAAACAGAGGCAAGACAACGAGTGGCGGAAAAGTAATACATTTATCCCCATTTTACAGATGGGGATCTGAGGCCCACAGCGATTAACTGACTTGCTTAAGGTCACACAGGAAAGTCTGGGGCAGAGTCAGGAACTGACCCCAGATTTCCCACCTCTTAGTCCAGTGCTTTAACTACAGTATGTCCTCCCACTCTGCTGGGGGAAATTCAAGAGAAATTATTTCTATTGAAACACAATTAGTCAGGGTTTAATGTATGCTACTAATTCCCTTTCCCCTCCAATTATTAGGATTAATTAATATTTATAGAAAGGTCATGCCCAGAGGCCCCAGTCAGAGGCACCTTTGTGCTGACACATAGAACCACACAGCTCTTGGCCCAAAGACCACTGTACCTCCCTCCTCTGCCACAAACAAACATGACACAAGTCATTCTGCTCTTTGGTGCACATGGTCAATGCTGAATCCAAGGGGACAAATTCCAAACAAACAGCAAGCCTTTGATAAAAGGCTTTGTGGGTTCCCCCCTCCCCTAGCTGAGTGCTGTAAGCCAGCAGGGATGGGGCAATGCATCTCTCTTTGGAACTGAGAGGTGCCAAAGGGTGGCTAGTGGTGCCTGACACAGAGTGGGTATGAAGACAATACAGTGAAAGCCAGTATGGAGTGAGGGGACAGGGCCAGTAGGCAGGGCAAGCACTGGGGGAGTGGGAGCATGCCGGTGTTGGGAAGGATCCTGACTAGGGGAAAGGAGCTATGGATTGGACCACAGCGTCCCCAGCAGTTGGCATCTGGAGTGGGCCCACATACCCAATGGCCAGTGCCTGGAAGGGGCCCAGGTACCCAATGACCGGCACCTGGAAGGGGTCCGGGTACCCAACGACCAGCACCTGGAAGGGGTCCGGGTACCCAATGGGTGGTGCCTGTAGAGGGCCTACGTACCCAACCATCGGTGCCAGGGGAGGGAGGACCATACTCAACAGCTGGTGCCAGGCAGCAGCCACCATTTTTGGTATGCAACACTGATGCTTTGGGAGATGTTTCAACGTATATGGCTACAAAATGCTTCAGGAAGCTGTTATCCATATGGCTACTAGGTTTGGAGCTGTATGCATCCAATCCCTACATGGCAGGTGTCTCACTCTTCCTATTGGCCCCTGCTCATGTAGATCCCAGCTCTTAACATCCCCTGTGTTCCTGCATTTGCAATGAAAGGAGGGAAGAACAGGAAGAACATGTTTCTATTTACTTTTTTCAAATATTATTGGATTTAACTTTTTTGTCTCTTCCTCCATTTACTTCTGCACCACTGTTTCTCCCCCATTTTCCATGGCCCAGTCCAACCCCTATTTTCTCAGCAACTACCCCTGGATGGTGCAGCTGCTCTCAGGATGTTGTTCACAAAGGCTAAATTGGGGATTTAAACTTTGCAATAATTAGCATTTATTGACAGTCTGCATCTTAGGTCCCAATTCAGCAAAGCACTTAAGCAAATGCTTAATTTTAAGCACACGTTTAAATGCTTTACTGAAACTGGGCATTGGGTCACACATTCACTGCAGAAGTTTGGGGAATGGTGCCCAGCTGCAGACCAAGGGGCAGTCGCAAGGCAGGTGAAACACTGACAATAGCAGTCACTCATCAGCTGGCACTGTTCCCATCCAGCAGGGGGTGCTGTGCTATTTCCATAGAGCTGCCTTGGAGATGGCATTAGGCTTGGTTGTAAGATGTCCTTGGGATTCATATTACAAAGGTACAGGCTTGGTCCCTTAGGCTCTGAGCAGCATTGTATAGATATCTCACGGTGTACGGGGAGTAGAAAGTTCCTTTGCCAAAGAATTGTCCCATTTGATCCGACTGATCGAATATAACTAGCTTTAAACCTGCCTGCTGAGGAAGCTAGGCTGGGACAGTGCTTTGAAAGTAGAGCCTCAGGGCATTGAACTCTGTTAGAACAATATCATTGGGGTCCTTAACTCCACAGTGGACTACGGCTCACCTCTAAGCTACCAGCAAACAGCTATTAAGGGAAGTAGTCATGAGCAGATTTTAATGGCAAACTCCAACACTTGGCTCTGAACATTACATCCCATTGTCCCTTCCTCTGCCCATCTCTAACATGGCTTCCCTGGCAGTCTGCCACAATGTCTGTGGAAAAAGCTAAACTGGGAGCTGTTGAACGCTTTCCCCAGCATTATCACCAGTCAAGTAATATCAGTTAGAAGTGCGGGCTGCCAAGGAATTCCTGGTGGAGCTGGGCGGAGGCTTTCTGTACAAGGAGGATGAGTTCTAGGGACTGGACTTCCGTGAAAGCTTGTTACTTAAAATTGTCCACAAGAGTGAATGAGAAGAAGAGGAGAACTCAATGAATTACAGAATGGAAAGTACACCATTGTTTCCTGATTCCTGAACTTTAGTGGATTCCCAGAAAACTGAAACCAACTGATCAGAGATAAACAAGCACTGATGGTGAAGCAGAGAAAAACACCAGTTTACCTGATGAAACTTGTGTAGAATTACAACAGTGCTGGGAACATATACAACAAAGTGGGAGCAAACTGCTGGAAGAGAATGAACAGAAGACTCCCAAAGAGGAATCTACTGCTCACAGTCAGGAATCATAGTTTTTGTGCCATTTTATGCATCACAAGGCAATGGAAATAAAAAATGAGACAAGATAATACAAACTTTCAAAAAGACCTCAGTCCCCACTCAGACACCTACATAAAGGGCTCAGATTCATAAAACTGCCAGCACCCAGCAGCTCCAACTGAGAACAGTGGAGAATTCCCCACTTCCTTCCGCTATTGATAACAGTGGAAATGCTGGGCCCATTGGAAAATCTGACACCCTCCCCTCTTCTTTGGGGGCGGGGGGGGTGTGCATAAATGGGCGCTGAGCTCTTTGGAAAATCTGTCTCGGAGTCCTTCTGCAGTATTGCCAATCCCTAAAGTTCAAAAAACCAGAACATGAATCAGATGGTCCAAAATCATGAGACTGACTTAAAAATCCTGAAATAAATAATAAATGAAATAATAATAAATACACTGAGGGTTCTGTTTTATTTGCCTTCTGGTTTTTGAGCCTACAGGATGCCTTCAGGCCACATTTTCAAACCTTTCTCCACTACCATGAAAGCTAGAAACTTTTTTATGACAAGTGGAAGCTGAGATTTCTCACGTCAGCCCAAGCCTCAGGAGACAAAGCTTTAAGAAACACACCAAATATCATGAGAATTGGCAATGCTGCTGCTGTGCCTTGTTACGCCAGCTGTCTGTGTTTGTGTTCCACTATTTCACTGTAAGGTTACCTGGACCCTACGTGTGGCAATGAAGACGCACAACGGGCTGAGTTAAGGATAGACTTCCTGCTTTTAGGCTGGAATTTCCTAGCCATTTGTGCAACAACTTCATTGTCACTTACAAAGACACACCATTACAGTTTTTATTTAATTTACTCTTCAATGTTCATAACTCTTATAAACTTGGAAGGGGAGTTCTCCTCCTCATTTCTTTGTTTATTTCAATCTTTTCTGTTTGCAAACACTGATCTTCCGCACTTTGAGAAAAAATAACATTGTCCCTCTGAAAGATGGAGGTAAGCCAGAACCAAAACCATGGATCCAAACATCCCCAGACTTCGGGGTAATCAAAATCTTGACCTGAAGCTCAATTCTGCAGTGTACAGCCATCTTTCATTTCTATATAAGTATAGTCAGACTTAATATGGGTGGCTCATAACGTTCCTGCAAAACAGTTTGCTATTGTGTTCAAGTTGCTTCTGTGGGTTCTATTTCCATTAAACAACAAGAAAAGAGTAGATTAAAAAAATCCTAAAAAAATGATACATTTAGAATCTAGAGGATATTCCTTGCCATAGCCCCAATTCAGTGAAAGTATTTAAGGATGTGCTTAAATTCATCCCTATCAAGCTAGGCACTTTTCTGTATGCGTGAAGTTAAGCATGTGCCTATGTGCTTTGCTGAGTAAGAGACTAGCTCAGGACAATTTTTAGGTAGTTCAAATGGTTGTGCCTAAGCTTCTTAATAGTATCCTTGCAGATTTAGACCCCAATCCTGCAAAGATTTACACATGTCTAACTTTACACAGGTTGGACCGAATTTCACACTGCGGAAGCCAACGGGAGCTTTGCTGTTGACTTCAGCGGGCACAGAATCAACCCCCGCAAGTCACCCCACTGAAGTCAATGTGTAAAATGAAGCACAGGCATAAGCCTTTGGCAAGATGGGCCTATGTTTGTTCTTTTATGATTTTAAGACAAACAAGCTGAGATCTAAATGACCACGGAAAATTAAATACACGCTTATCCTTTGTGGTTGAGGACAAGATGAAACAAGAATCTGTGCAACATATTTCATGCTTGTGTTTATCTAAGAAAAACATTTTCTTAATTCATTTGTTTATTCTTCTTTACTTTTAGCCTCGCTTTCTTCATCACTTAACAAAAATAAAAGTCAATGGAAGAAAACCCCCAAACACCTGGCAGTTGATTTCAATGATAAACCATTAGAAGGCAGATCCAGCCATGGCTCAAATGAAAACAGAAAAGCCCAAGCTGATGTAGCCACGTCTCCTTTAGCCAGGTTAACCTAACTTAAATGCAGGCTGCACTGCAGAGCTGGCTCTACTGATTTGTTCTAATTGGCGGCATTAGTCACTCATGCGGCACTAGTGTAATTTTCTTTTACGAGCAGTTTCACAGAATTAAGAATAATGGATTGTTTTCCAACAGATGTAATTAAAAATTGATGGAGCAGTTTCACTATTTCACTGTGCTGTTAGTTAAAGATTGGAGAGTGAATGTCACTGAAGAAATAACCGATTGCATTTATGGAGATTATGGGTCTGTTTTGTGTGGCAGTTTTTCAAACAGGCTACAGTTTTATCCCCATTTATCCAAAACCCTATAATCCGAACCTCCACGTTATCCAAACGCCTTCCTTGTCTCGCAAGTATCTCATGCTGGGGGACAAGGAAGGGATTTGGATAATACAGAGGTTTGGATAATAGTGTGGCTACAGAGGAGACCATCCTGCTGCTGAATGGATCCTTAGAGGTTTTTAAGGTCAGGCTTGACAAAGCCCTGGCTGGGATGATTTAGTTGGGAATTGGTCCTGCTTTGAGCAGGGGGTTGGACTAGATGACCTCCTGAGGCCCCTTCCAGCCCTGATATTCTATGATTCTATGATCCTATGGCAGGCATGGAGTCCTTTGCAGCCCCACTGTCCTGGGAGCAAGTAAGCAGGGCAGAGCACAGAACGCTGGCCACTGCGAAGAGAAAGATGAATCCCCGGCCACAGGGGAGGCCACTCCGCTACTGACTGGCTTCTGTCCTCTTGACTATCCAAATTCCCCGTTATCTGAATAAAATCTGTTCCCCCCCAGACTATTTGGGCAGTATACTGTATATAGGGACTGAGGGTGGCATTTACAAAGGAGCTAGGTGGTTTTCAGTGGGACTCTCTTAACGTCCTTTGGAAATTCTCAGCCTTAGGCTGGGATTCCCCACTCGGTGACATTGGTTTCATGCCAGGCAGAATTACGAGGTGTAGAACTGGGATAACAAAGTGGAGGATCAGGCCTTTATGCTTTCAATATTTGTTTAGATTTCAGTTTTAGACAAACTCCACACCAAAGAAACCCCACCCCCGGCCAAGCTCTGGGGAATCCTCCACATACGTTTATTGCACAAGAACATAGGAGATAGAAAATAAGGATTGAGCAAGGCACAGAACTTCTTCCTCCCATCCAAAAGCACATCATGTAGTAACCAGTCATGTGACCAAAACACCTCTCACCCACGATACTTTCCTTCCATGGAGATATGATTGCAACACGTGCAGACACACCTGAGCTAACTTTGATCTAATGTAGTGATACTCAGACCTCAGTGGTTCAGGAGCCAAATTAGCGATCAACATTCCCCAAAAGAGCCAGAGTAGTGTAAATTCATTGTTTCATTTATATCTATATAATTCTTACAGCAAAATGACTGACCAAGTATTATTATTTTCTCAACTACAACTGGTTAATAACATAGTAAAAGCCTCCTGACTGGTTAATAGCTTAGATTGCTTAATAATTAAATCACACAGTGTTTTCATATCATATGCTGCAAAGAGCTGCAGGAGACGCATTAAAGAGCCACTTGCAGCTCGTGAGCCTCAGTCTGAGTATCGCTGAGCTAACGAGATCAAAACTTGCTCAAGTAACAATAGCAGTGACACCATGGCAGCGGAGGCTAGCCACTTGAGTACATACCCAGGGTCTTGGGCAGGCAGAGCGAACCCATGTCACTGCCACTCCATCGCTATTGTTATTGCTGAGGTCTGTCTATCCATGCTGCAATCATACCTATTGATGCCAGTGCAGACATAACCTAAGAGAGAAATCCCACACATCACTATCTCAGCTGTCTGCTGGTACATGCTCAAACTGATGGACTTGGCAGTGTGTGTGCAGAATATCACGCAATTCCAGACCTTGGGGAGCATCAGAGAAGGAGCTTTTCTTGGTAAAATCATTAGAGCACATCCGTTTACAAAAGGAATGGAGTTGTGCTTTCTTTTTCAGAAAGATACCACAATGATAATCACAGATATTTTAAGTTTACCCCAAAACTTCTGTTTCAGTCATTTGATGATTTAGATAAAACTAGGTAACTCCATGAAACTATGAAAGGCTCTCAGCTAGGGGCTCAAAGTCCAGTTCCAGCTCAGAACTGTTCCACAATTCAAAGGGTTTTGTTTGGATCCACTTGGCATATTATTGAATATTTTTAAAAGCATCTTCCTTCTAATTTAGGATCATAATCAAATCATATGGAATCAAATCATATCAAATCAAATGGAATAATCAAACCATATCAGACCTGAGGTCCATCTACTTCAGCTTCACAGGGGGGCTGGCCATGTTCTTTAAACTGATTTTGTGCTTTAAATTCCTAAGGCGCAATCACCTGACTTGATTATTCCATGTATTTTAGCTTTGAAGGCCCAACAATAGATGCTGAGCCCTTTACAGGCCCTGAAAATTTGTTATTAAAGCCTGCACCATATAATACTTAAAAGTATCAGTTGCCAGTACTGCCCACATCACTTAATGGTGTGAGTTATCCGTACAATAATGCCTAGTGTCAGACTTTGTGTACACCACCCTATCACACAGGGCTGCTGTGGCAGTCGGCTTCTGTATGAAAGCATAATTTTTCTCATCCCCTCTCTGATTGATCATGGGTTGTGATCAATGGCTCCGTGTCTAATTGGCAGCCGGTATCAAGCGGAGTGCCCCAAGGGTCGGACGTGGAGCTGGTTTTGTTCAATATCTTTATTAATGATCTGGAGGATGGCGTGGACTGCACCCTCAGCAAGTTTGCAGATGACACTAAACTGGGAGGAGTGGTAGATACGCTGGAGGGTAGGGATAGGATACAGAGGGACCTAGACAAATTAGAGGATTGGGCCAAAAGAAATCTGATGAGGTTCAACAAGGACAAGTGCAGAGTCCTGCACTTAGGACGGAAGAATCCCATGCACCGCTACAGACTAGGGACCGAGTGGCTAGGCAGCAGTTCTGCAGAAAAGGACCTAGAGGTTACATTGGACGAGAAGGTGGATATGAGTCAACAGTGTACCCTTGTTGCCAAGAAGGCTAACGGCATTTTGGGCTGTATAAGTAGGGGCATTGCCAGCAGATCGAGGGAAGTGATCATTCCATGCTATTCGACATTGGTGAGGCCTCATCTGGAGTACTGTGTCCAGTTTTGGGCCCCACACTACAAGAAGGATGTGGAAAAATTGGAAAGAGTCCAGCGGAGGGCAACAAAAATGATTAGGGGTCTGGAGCACATGATTTATGAGGAGAGGCTGAGGGAACTGGGATTGTTTAGTCTGCAGAAGAGAAGAATGAGGGGGGATTTGGTAGCTGCGTTTAACTACCTGAAAGGGGGTTCCAAAGAGGATGGAACTAGACTGTTCTCAGTGGTACCAGATGACAGAACAAGGAGTAATGGTCTCAAGTTGCAGTGGCGGAGGTCTAGGTTGGATATTAGGAAAAACTTTTTCACTAGGAGGATGGTGAAGCACTGGAATGGGTTCCCTAGGGAGGTGGTGGAATCTCCTTCCTTAGAGGTTTTTAAGGTCAGGCTTAACAAAGCCCTGGCTGGGATGATTTAGTTGGGATTGGTCCTACTTTGAACAGGGGGTTGGATTAGATGACCTCCTGAGGTCCCTTCCAACCCTGATATTCTATGATTCTATAAAGTTATAAAACTCCTCCATATGGTTTTATTAACACAGGTTCCAAACCCCACAACCCTGTCCAGACAGAAGTTGGCAAACAGGTCTGTCTTAAAGAAAGGAATGTGTCCTTGCCGTAATTTGTATTTAAGCAGTAAACAGAGTCATCAAGGAAGAAAGTTCCGCAAAGGAAGTTCAAACAGGTGAAAAAACCAGCAGGGAGTATCCTTCTGTGCCTCCTGGGTGTCAGCTGGAAATGGTTTTCACGCGGGAGATGGAAACTACAGTATAAAAAAGGAGGGACAAACACTCCAAGGCACCCATCTCCTCTCTCCTTGCTCATCACATTCACTGCACTTGAAGAGACAAAGGAAGCAGCCATTGGACACTGGGAGAGGGGCCCTGACCTAAAGAGTTCGGTCAATAAAACCGCTGAAAGCATGTGGTGAGAAAACTTTGTGTTGAATCTAACATATTTTGTTAAGTTAGGCATCAGTAAGCATTTTATCTTTATTTTTCTTGTAACCATTTCTGATTGTTATGCCTCATTACTTGTACTCACAATCTCTCTGTTTAGTTAGTAAACTAATTGTATTGTTTTATCTAATCCAGTGGGTTCAAGTTTAAAAGTCTGGGTAACTCCATTTGGGGTAACAAGTTGTGTGTATATTATTTCCTTAAAGGAATAATGGACTCGATATATCTGTACTGTCCAGGAGAGGACTCGGCAATACAGGACGTACATTTCTGGGGGAAGGTCCAGGACTAGAGGAGTGTTGGGGTCACCCTGCAGCATAACCAAGGCTGGTAAGAGCCAAGGTGTGGCTGGCTGGCTAGCTGCAGCACACACACCGACATAGCTGGGAGTGACTTACATGCTGAAGGCAGTTTGTGAGCAGTCCTGGCTGGAGGCTGCAGCAGCAAGGCACTGTAAAGGGCACCCCAGGTTACATGGCAGGGGTGACACAGCCACTCATTAGCCTAGATTGTGCCCAGGTATGTCACAATATACCCTGCTAGACTTGCAAATACAGATAAGAAAGAAAGAAAGAAAGAAAGAAAGAAAGAAAGATGAAGCTGTGATAGATAATTTGCTAGCACTTTACACTAAAAATAGCTTTTCTTGATTCTGAAATGTGCTGAATTGTCTCTCTGACTTGTTTTCATGTTTGGAGCTACCACTGTGGCTCACATAAAACAAACATGGGATGTGAGGTTCTGTCAGTTGTCAGGCAACATGATTCATTAACAAGAAAAAATGCTGACAATTCAAGTGACGGTGAATTGGAGGTTGTAAGTCAGGATGAGATGACTGCAGTTGTATATTTCACCTTTATTCTTTTTCTTTATAAAATAAAAAACACCCAGTGATATATGTGACACTTCACTCTGAAGGGTTGGGCGCACCATTTAGGACTGCAGCAAAGGAAGTGAGAAGTTTCCCACCGTGCTTTATAAAATACATATCAGCTTTGGCCTGCAAAGACCTATCAAAGAATTCAGAGTCCACCTGCTAAGCCAATTATATCCCAGGGCCTCTTGCAGAAAACACTCACAATTTTTGCATGGTTGACTGAGTTCTGGAGGTTTGCCTTTGATGTAGATGAGATAAGTAAAATATGAAACATCATGGATATCAAACTTCTCATATTCCCTCACTTAATTATCATTGTGACTATTACTGATGAAATTATTATGAGGAAAAGCTCTCGCCCACAAAGTTGTTTCGATGGGCTCATTTCAGTTTATCTGAATACAAGTTCCTCTGCATTATTTATTAGCTTTCTTGGTACTCAAAGTGAAGATTATATTTCACATTTTTTCCTCTCCAAAAACAACGCAATTCCAGGGACACTCTCCTTGGTCTATTAATCCAGATTGAACACTAGCATCTCTACTGAGTTGGAACAGGGTGGAGTTACAAAGAGCAAAAATGGTGTAAGCAAGAGAAATTCTTAGGGTATGTCTACACTACGAAATTAGATCGAATTAATAGAAGCCGGTTTTATAGAAATCGGTTGTATACAGCCGATTGTGAGTGTCCCCACATAAAATGCTCTAAGCGCATTAGTTCGGCGGACCGCGTCCACAGTACCGAGGCTAGCGTCGACTTCCGGCGCATTGCACTATGGGTAGCTATCCCACAGTTCCCGCAGTCTCCGCCGCCCATTGGAATTATGGGTTGAGATCCCAATGCCCGGATGATGCAAAACAGTGCCGCGGGGGGTTCTAGGTACATGTCGTCAGGTCCCTCCCCCTACGTCACAGCAACGGCAGACAATAGATTCGCGCCTTTTTACCTGGGTTACCTGTGCAGACAACATACCACAGCAAGCATGGAGCCCGCTCAGCTCAGCTCACCGTCACCATATGTCATCTAGGTGCCGGCAGACGTGGGACTGCATTGCTACACAGCAGCAGCAAACTGCCTTTTGGCGGTAGACGGTGCAGCATGACTGGTAGCCTTCATTAGCAATCTGGGTGCGGGCAGCTGTGGGGCTGGCAGCCGTAGGGCTGCATTGCACCAGCCCCTTGCCTTTTGGTAGAAGATGGTTTATTACGACTGGTAACCGTCGTCGTCGTACTGCAGTGGCTGTCAATCATGGGCACCCGGGCAGACAATGATGGTTATCAGTCGTAGTATGCCATTTTCTGCCACGCGCCCTGTTGGCTCATTGCACGTTAGCAGAGTCGTAGTATGCTATTTTCTGCCAAGTGCCCAGTATTGTCTGCTAAGCACCCAGAAGAGGCTGATGGCGATCTGGGTGCTGGCAGACATGGGGCTGGCAGACGTGGGGCTAGATTGCTACACAGCAGCAACCCCTTGCCTTTTGGGCAGTAGATAGTATATTACGACTGGTATCCATCGTTGTCATACTGCAGTGGGTATCATATTGTGCAGTAGACCTGAAGGCTTACTGCCAAGCGCCCAGTATTTGCTGCCAAGCACCCAGAAAATGCCAAGGGCTATCAGTCATGCTGCACCGTCGTCTTAAGATGTAAAAAATAGATTTATTCTGTATTCATTTGCTTCCCCCCTCCCTCCTGTTAAACCCTGGCTGGGTGATAAACCAGGGTGATAAACATATCCTGGCTGTTGGGGAAACTGGTTTCTCCGCTTCCTTGCTGCTGTGAGCTATTTACATTATCTTCATGCTCATCTTCCTCATCCCCAGAACCCGCTTCCCTGTGTGTTTCTCCATTGAGGGACTCATAGCACACGGTTGGGGTAGTGGTGGCTGCACCCCCTAGAATGGCATGCAGCTCCGCGTAGAAGCGGCATGTTTGCGGCTCAGCCCCGGACCTTCCGTTTGCCTCTCTGGCTTTGTGGTAGGCTTGCCTTAGCTCCTTAATTTTCACGCGGCACTGCTGTGTGTCCCTGTTATGGCCTCTGTCCGTCATGGCCCTGGAGACCTTTTCTAATATTTTGCCATTTCGTTTACTGCTTCGGAGTTCGGCCAGCACTGATTCATCTCCCCATATGGCGAGCAGATCCCGAACCTCCCGTTCTGTCCATGCTGGAGCTCTTCTGCGATCCTGGGACTCCATCACGGCTACCTGTGCTGATGAGCGACCTGTGCTCTCCACGCTGAGCAAACAGGAAATGAAATTCAAACGTTCGCGGGGCTTTTCCTGTCTAACTGGCCAGTGCATCTGAGTTGAGAGTGCTGTCCAGAGCGGTCACAATGAAGCACTGTGGGATAGCTCCCGGAGGCCAATAACGTCGAATTCCATCCACACACACCCAATTCCGACCCCCTAAGGCCGATTTTATCGCTAATCCCCTCGTCGGAGGTGGTGTTAAGAAACCGGTTTAAAGGACCCTTTAAGTCGAAAGAAAGGGCTTCGTCGTGTGAACGTGTCCAGGCTTAATTCGATTTAACGCGGCTAAAGTCGACCTAAACTCGTAGTGTAGACCAGGCCTTAGTCTAACAAGCAGAAAGTGAGCTTCTGCATTTGCTGGACCCCAGAAGCTCCACAGTCTGCCTAGGCTATGAAGACATGAAGGCCATTTGCCTATGCAGAAAGGACAGTAGCAATGTAGTAGTGCAACAGGTATATTCTCTTCCTTTTGTGACTCTAGCTAGTGGTGACCATGCTCATGTGAATGACACAAAGGACTAAGTGAGCATGTCTTACTAGAGGAATGGGTTCTTCCCCAGTTGACTGACTATCTGCAAGCCAAGAAATAATTATACAGGGGTCACAGTCCATAGATATTGGGCTTCATTGGGATGTTATCTAGGGATGGTAATAATAATACCTAGCTCTTATGTAATACTTTTCAGCCCTCAATCTCAAAGCACTTTACAAAGGAGGTCAGAATCATTATCCCCATTTTACAGCGAGGGAAGCTGAGGCTCAGAGATGTGACGTCAATTGCCCAAAGTCACACAACAAGCCAATGGCAGAGCCAGGAATGAAAGAAGAAAAGGGCCAAATCTTGGCCAGGTAGTTGTACTGCAGAATGGCAAGCAACAATCACCGTATCCATGTAATGGTCCACAACTGACACTATCATGGGAGCATTGGTTGTGACTCTATAGTTGAGAATGAGTTTTTCACTGGCAGCAGGGATTAAGGACAAAATTTCAAAGCAGCTAAGTGACCTAGGAGCCTAAATCCCATTTTCAAAAGTGACTTAAGCACTAGATGGGGAGGGCTCTGAGTTACTACAGAGAATTCTTTCCCGGGTATCTGGCTGGTGGGTCTTTCCCACATGCTCAGAATCTAACTGAGCACCATATTTGGGGTTGGGAAGGTATTTTCCCTGGGTTAGATTGGCAGAGACTGAGGGGATTTTCACCTTCCTCTGCAGCATGGAGCACGGGTCACTTGCAGGTTTAAATTAGTGTAAATGGTGGATTCTCTGTAACTTGAACTCTTTAAATCAAGATTTGAGGACTTCAGTAACTCATCCAAAGGTTAGGGGTTTATTACAGAAGTGGGTGGGTGAGGTTCTGTGGCTTGCACTGTGCACAAGGTCAGACTAGCTGATCATGACGGTTCCTTCTGGCCTTAAAGTCTATGAGTCAATGGGGTGTCACTGAAAGTCAATACAATTTAGGCTCCTAAATGCCCAAGTCACACAGATGCTTTTGAAAATGTTACTTTTTACCTATTTGTTTTCTATGACTAATATAATGCGTCTTCTCCAGTCCATGCTCTTAGATTCTGCAACAAATTGTCTGAGAATTTGCAAGACAATCTGTTAGTTTCTGAGTTAAAATGAATTAAGCAGGAGCTCTTTCTGAGTATTGCACCTTGGTTTGTTTCTTGGCCTCACTCTAGCTAACAAATAGCTTGTTACTAACTCTTCAAACTTTCCTCATAGTTAAAACTCATTGAAAGCTCATGCATAGGCTACTTTTGAAGAAATTCGATTGCAATCAAGACAAGTCATTAATATTTGTTCTCTCTAATAGCTGTGAGTAACCACTAGCACAATCACCACATGCTATAGAGCAGTGGCTCTCAACCTTTCCAGACTAGTGTACCCCTTGCAGGAGTCTGATTTGTCTTGCGTACCCCCAAGTTTCTCCTCACTTAAAAACTACTTGCTTACAAATCAGACATAAAAATACAAAAGTGTCACATCACTCTATCACTGAAAAATTGCTGACTTTCTAATTTTTGCCATATAATTCTAAAATAAATCAACTGGACTATAAATATTGTACTTACATTTTGGTGTATAGTATACAGAGCAGTATAAACAAGACATTGTCTCTATGAAATTTTAGTTTGTACTGACTTGGCTAGTGCTTTTCATGTAGCCTGTTGTAATACTAGGCAAATATCTAGATGAGTTGATGTACCCCCTGGAAGACCTCTACGTATCCCCAGGGATATGCGTACCTCTGGTTGAGAACCACTGCTATAGAGAATGCAGACAATTTCTTCCCATTAGGCTTTTGGCCTACACTTAGAGTCATTTTTTTTCCTTTCAAAAGAGATAAGAGCATGGATTTGATGCTTGAACTACAGATACCACAAGCCACACAGTACGAATGTCACTAGTGAAGTTCAATTGTTAGATTGCTTGTGTGCTATACTGTACCAATGATAATTAATTATTCTGCCTGGCAACAGTCTTTCCTTAGTGACATGGGGTGTGTTTCCGCTGTGCTGAGAAAGAAGATAACTTAGAAATAGGAATATACTTTGGACAAATGATTTCAAATAATGCTTTGAGAGACACTTACCCTTTTCTCTGGCTCTTCTGTATCTTAGATATTCATTCCTGTAGTTTTTCAGTTCTTTGTTTAAATCAGCATTAGAGCAACAATGAATTTATAAGGATTTCTAGGATGCCAGTGAGTTGAATGAATTTGCTAGTCTTGACTGTGCCCAGAGCACAGCCAGGCTCCATTACAAACATAAAGCCAAAATAACTTAATTTTTGTTGCCCTGTAAGTAACCTATGGGAAGTGATCAGTTTTGCTCCTTTTATTTACTTAATGTATTTCCTGCAAAGCATGAAGATTTGGGACCAGACTTTCCAAAGTGCTCATCGCCCAGTAGCTCCTATTTACTATTCTCAGTGGGAGCTGCTGCGTGCACAACACTTTGGAAAATCTAGCCATCCAGATTTAGGTACCTGACCGGGAGCTGTTCGGTGCTGAGGCCTTTTGAAAATCTGCCTGTTGGTCAATACATCTGGTTTGCATTTATCAAATTCAACAACATACAGGATAGGGTTTTCAGAAATGTTTTGCGTCGGCCTAACTCTGTTCCCATTGAAATAAATGGAAATGTTACTATTGACTTCCCTGGGAGAAGAACGAGGCAGTGCTGAGAACTTGTTAAACTTTCGGTCTGTGCATTAATCCCACTGAGTTCAGTATATAGTCAGTATACATCCATTTATAAATAGTATCATATTGCATCAAAAAAAAAATAGCTCCCAGATATAAATCATCTTGAAACCACAATGGAAACCACCCTGGCTGATCACAGGCACTACACTCACCACACCCATACAGCACTGACACCAACACCATCAGAGAGACGAGGTGAGTGAGGGACTATTTTGTATTGGACCAACTTCTGTTGGCGAGAGAGACAAGCTTTCAAGCTACACAGAGTACTTCAGCACCACTGATAGTCTCTTGATGGTCCTTATCTGGCCCCCATTACCACAGTATCTGAGCACCCCCCACATCTTTCATATATTTATCCTCACACATACCACTGTGAGGCAGGGCAGTGCTATCATCCCCCTTTTGCAGATAGGGAACAGAAGCTAAGGTGACCAGATGTCCCAATTTTATAGGGACAGTCCTGATATTTGGGGCTTAGTCTTATATAGGTGCCTGTTACCCCCCAACCCCTGTCCCGATTTTTCACACTTGCTGTCTGGTCACCCTAACAGAAGCACAGGCAGAATAAGTGATGTGTCCAAGGTCACACAGGAAATCTGTGGTGAAGCAGGGCATTGAATTCAGGTCTCTGGAGTCCCAGGCTAGTACACAGACAACTAGACCATACTTCTTCTAGCTTCGTCACTACAGCGACTCATGACAAATGTTGCAGACAGGTTACAAAAAACAAAGACATCATAATATATACTAACCCAGAGATAATAGTCTTCCAAGACTGCTTCCAGCAAGAAACAAAATCATTTGCAGACTTTTCTATGAAACAATGAGAGCATGTAGGCCTTAAGCAACTCCTACTGCAGTAAATATCAGAATTAGTGCTTTGCTGAATTGGGCTTTCTATAGCTTATAATACCATCAGACATAGCTATTTAGGTGCTATGTGAAGCTATCTGGTTCTTTTAGAGGCATATTATTTTCTAGACACCTTAATGCTAATAATATTTGTGGAAGTTGAAAAAAAAGAAATGGATGCTTGTACTGAGACAAAGATATAATTTGGCATGTTAAGGCAATTAAAATATGATTATTTCTGGAACTAAATTAGGGTGTCATTCTCATTGGCACTACAACAAATACAAAAAGTTAGAAAAAAATCTGTATTTATTTAACCAGGCAAAGAACCCTTGAGGTATACATATCAGATTAGTCAGATTGAACAGAATGGCGAGAAATTATTGCCTTGAGATGTTTTCCCTGATTTCTTATAGATGAACTGCAGGTTGGAGTTATTGTTGTGACAGAAAGGAAAGCTTTTACAAGCTCACAATTGCTTGTAAAAATTTCAGTAAAAAGCTCCACTAAATTCAAACTACTTAGGGGGAGAATGTAATTCTAGTTTCAAGCTGCTATCACAGGACAGATTTACGACTCATAAAGTCTTCATTTGTTTATATATTGCTGTCCTGTTTTCAGCACCCCAAATCATGGCAGAGTCTGCTGTCTTCATTAACACTTGCAGCCAGTTTTCAGATCCTTTGTAAATTGCTGTTTTTTTAAACGAACTGTTTTATCCCGGTGTTAACATAATATTTCATTATAGGGACATATGGGAGTGAAGGGCCAATTGCTGCTTCCATTATAAAATGGCTTTCTAAAGTTTAGTACACATCAGGCTGAAAGTTGACACATGGGCCTGCATGTAATTTTTTTTAACTTGCTGAGATCCATTAATTTGCTTTCAGAGATGCTATGTCTGGAAGCTCCAAATATCATTTTCTGACCTCCTCCGGCAAAATAATAGTCTAATTTTTCAGTCACTTAGTCCTTTGCATGGACAGCTGCTCGTAGCAATTAAAAGGAAAATCTGAAGAGCTGAATTACTTAACTTTGCAAAGTGGCCAATATTAGCCTTACTATTAATAGTCCGAACAGTCCAAGAGCATGTTCATTGAAATTCAGGACAGCAATAAAATGTCAAGTAAACAGCAATTATCCCACAAATATTCATCATGTAATAACAGATAACAGGATTTAGGAGTGCTGGGGATTACATCTAAGCACACATTTTTCAAAAACGGAGGCCTAAAGTTAGGAGCCTAAATTCATATTTGGGCAGCTAAATAAGTGGCCTGATTTTCAAAGATGTTGAGCCCCCAGCACTCCCCATTGACCTTTATAGGAGCTAATGGGTTCTTAGCACCTTTGAAAATCAAGTCATTTATTTAGATGTCTAAATATTAGATTCCTAATTTTAGGCCCCATTTTTTGAAAATCGTGGCCTTAATTTCCAGGGTTTGCAAAAAGGGAGATTCAATTGTTGTTATTTATATTTTAATGTAGCCTGTAGTATAAGGCAGGGGACAGGAAAAGGGAAAAATGCTAACAATACGGGATGATGGGGCTTGCAAAGCTCCCTTGCTTATTGTTTGCTTGTTGCCTCTGAAAATAAGTGCTTAATAAAGGCTTGATCCAAATCCCACTGAAGTCAACGGGAGTCTTTCCATTGACTTCAGTGAGCTTTGGATCAGGGCTTAAGGCCCAAATCTTTAGGCTGATGCTCAGTTCGGGCACTAGCCAGAGGATGAAGGGGGTCTGGAGGAGGAAGAATGCCCCGCCTCCAAGCTACAGGTCTGCTGTATGTTGACTGTTTCAGTCTATCCTACTTAGTGGAGACTCCAAAAGGACTTCTCCCGAGGAATCAGGTTCATCTCCACTACTTCCCAACACAACAAAGAGAGGATTTGGTACCCACAGGTAATGTGTCAGGTAGAGAGCCCCCAACACAGGGAACCCTACACACAATCTCAACAGAAGTGAGAACACGGTCTGGAAGACTAATCGGACCCCCTCAAAAACTTGATCTTTAGAATACCGCTCAGGACTATTTAAATACAATTGATAAGGGAACATCACAGGGTAAATAGTTTCAAGGAATTTCAAGTGTCTTCTGGATTGTTGTGTGTATTTACTTAAGAACATAAGAACGGCCATACTGGGTCAGACCAAAGGTCCATCTAGCCCATTATCCTGTCTTCCGACAGTGGCCAGTACCAGGTGCTTCAGAGGGAATGAACAGAACAGGTAATCATCAAGTGATCCATCCCCTGTTTACGGTTTATAATATAAGATTTAATCTTTTATTATAAAGAAAGGGAGATGTGGAGTGGTTATAGAGGTCCTGGTCCTCCACAGTTACCAGAGAGGACCAGGATGTGTTGCAGTGAGAAACTTAATAAAGCTAGGAACTTCCTGATTAGGGAGCGCTCTAGCTGCTGTATAAAACATGGCTCTTTGTGTTTATTTCCTCATATTATACGTGCCTTAGTGACCCTGCTGCAGATCCTCTGAGCCATCCTTCTCCAGTCCACCCCCCTCTCACCCCCCGCATGAGGCCATGTAGAGCTACCTGTGGAGCAGAGTTTACTGCAAGACACAGGATGTCCACCCACCCTGAGATTCCCTACATATCCTATTCCTCTACCCCCTTGTTCATCAGAAGCACTCCCCAGTTCAGCTACCAGGGAGCCTCTGTGGCTGCAGAAGGGGCGGGACTTGCGCTTCAGGGACCCGCCCTATGCTCAGGGATGTGAAGAGAATGTGCAACATCACAAAGCCGAGTAATTTGTGTGTCTGAGAGGGGCTCCTTGGCCTGCATGCTCAACTCTAGCTCCGCACTATCCTGGGAACCTAGATATTGTGCAGCAGCACAGCTAAGTGCATTGCCATACTTGTGCCAAACACGGGATGTGGTCCTGCCTTTATTCAGGTAGCAACAGCCTAAGAAAGGAAATTGTTCAGTGTAAATTAGTCCAACCGCATGGTGGAATAAACAACACCCATGAACCTCCTCAGCAGCAGAGTCAGCAGGAAACTGGTCACACCCATCAGATGTGTTATTTTGTAATTCATTAGATTGATGCAGAGCATTACCATTACCAAGGGCACAGGACATTTGAGATATTTTTATTCATCTTCCACCTAACTCAGTTATTGAAACATAAAACATAGAGCTCATGCATATGTGGATCCAGCTGGGTGAATTTTTTCAGCTGAAATTTTTTCAACAAAAATTGCCCATTTGGCAATTGATTAATTGATTAATTAATTTGGCAATTACTGAAAATGTTCCTGAATTCGTGCTGAATTTGCCAAATTGTTTCAGCAGAAAAATTAACCAAAAATAAATTTTAAAAATGTTTCATTTCAATGTTTTTGAAACAAAATATTTCCATTTTGATTCAGAACTTTTCAGTTTGAATTTTACTTCAATTTTATTTAAAAGAGTTAAAAAGACTCTCAAAAACAAAATGAAATGTTTCATTTGACCCAAAATTGTGTTTTTTCAATTTTTTGGTTCAGCCAGCGAGCCAAAAAAATCAGTTATTCGCACAGCCCTATATATGGAGCTGAAATCTGCATGCGGTAGCTCACATCCATAGTATAATGAGATTACATTCTTCCATAGCAAAGCCTTTTGCTAGTGATGTTATCAGAGTGAGATGTCACTTGCATTCTAAACACCTATTTTCAGCAGCCTATATCTTTAGCTAAACATTACTTTTTGGAGAGATGTGTTTCATGTTTGATCTCAAAGCACTTTTTGGAAAGTCTCCTTCACATCCACTGGACTGTTTCTGAGTTAATCAGAAAAAGAAAAATACAGTCATCTTTCAGGTGTTAGGAAACACAACAAGCATGAAATCCCAGCCTCCTATGAAATCAATGGCAAATCTCCCACTGACTTCAATGGAGCCAGGATTTCACCCAAGGTTTTTTTGCACTGAGATAATTAAAAAAAGTTTTCCCCGCAAAAAATTTCAAATTCCTATTTGTAACGATAGCCACTGGAGTCAATAGATACTCTCTCATGTCAGGAAATAGAGGCAGAGTTTTTTGTAACCCTGATCCATACCATGTGACTGGGGCCAGCAAATACAATGTAGTTTCTTATCAGCACTTCTGGGTGTCACCCCTTTATTACACATCCAGCCAGAATAATGGGTGACCAGTTGTGTAGTTTAAATCATAGAATCACAGGATTGGAAGGGACCTCGAGAGGTTGTGATGTTGCACTCCATATGTTTTATGGAAATATGCTTATGATTGTGAATATCATGTAACTGGAATATGCTTTATGCAAAAGGTCTCTTGCGAAGTATCATAACAAAGGTTATAAACTACTGAATATATTCCTCCTATTTGTATGCATGTATCATTCTTCTATCTGAAGCTAGAAATATGATGTATAACTCTGATGTCCTATTGTAATTATGCAAAGTGTGGGCCATTAATTGTGGTTTAGAATCTTATGGCTCCCATTGACTAGGACAATTGGTTGTAAATGGTTTATTTACCTGCAAGCCTTCCTGTGTATGTGTGGGCCAACCCAGGAAGAATGGAGACTAGGGGTCTTACAGTGACATGTGACCATGTCACATGATACTGGAATCCATCTTAATCCATGTACTTTTCCATTGATGAGGCGGGGGTGGGGACAAGCACAGACAAAACATTCCTGCCTTGTGCCAAAGCTATAAAAGGGGGTGGAGCAGGACAAAAGGGGCTGCCAGTCATGAGAAAACCCTTGCTTGCCAGATAAGATGACTGCTGGATCTAACAAAAACTGTACCAGGGGAAAGGATTGGGCCCAGACTAGGAAGGAGGCTAATCTCTGAAAGAAGCTTATTGGAACATCTTTGAGGGTAAGATACTCCCTGTAATCAGTTTCTTAACGTATTAGGCTTAGACTTGCAAGTTTTGTTTTATTTTGCTTTGTGACTTACTTTGTTCTGGCTGTTATTACTTGAAACCACTTAAATCCTACTTTTTATACTTAATAAAAACACTTTTGTTTATTAATAAACCCAGAGTAAGTGATTAATACCTGGGGGAGCACACAGCTCTGCATATCTCTCTATCAGTGATATAGAGGATGAACAATTTACGAATTTACCCTGTATAAGTTTTATACCGGGGCGGGCAAATTTTTGGACTGAGGGTCACATCGGGTTTCGGAAATTGTATGGAGGGCTGGTTAGAGGAGGCTATGCCTCCCCAAATAGCTAGGCGTGGCCCAGCCCCCACCCCCATCCGACCACCCCTGCTTCTCGTCCCCTGACAGCCCCCCGCGGACTCCTGCCCCATCCAACCATCCCATCCCCTGACCGCCCCTGGAACCTCCATCCCTGACTGCCCCCCGCCGCCCCATTCAACCCTTCCTCTCATTCATGACTGCCCCACGGGACCCCTGCCCCATCCAACCTCTCTGTTTCCTGCCCTCTGACAGCCCCGACCCCTATCCACACCCCCACCCCCTGACCACCAGCCCGAACTCCCCTGCCCTCTATCCAACCCCCCTGCTCCCTGCCCCCTTACCGCACTTCCTGGAGCACCGGTGGCTGGTGGCGCTACAGCCGCGCCACCACTCAGCACAGAGCACTGGGTCAGGCCACGATCTGCAGCTGCGCTGCCCTAGGAGCTCGCAGCCCCACCACCCAGAGCATTGCGCTGGCGGCACAGTGAGCTGAGGCTGCAGGGGAGGGGCCGGGGGCTAGCTTCCCGGGCCAGGAGCTGAGGGGCCAGGCAGGAGGGTCCCGCAGGCTGTAGTTTGCCCACTTCTGCTTTATACAGAGTAAAACGGATTTATTTGGGGTTTGGATCCCATTGGGAGCTGAGTGTCTGGGCGCTGGAGACAGGTAACCTGCTGAGCTGTTTTTAGTTAAAGTCTGCAGCTTTGGAGGCATGGCCCAGACCCTGGGTCTGTGTTGCAGCAGGCTAGTGTGTCTGGCTCAACAAGGCAGGGTTCTTGAGTTTCAAGCTGGCAGGGAAAATGGGCTCAGAGATAATTTCAGCACATCAGGTGACAGTCCCAAGAGGATCTCTGTGACCAAACCTGTCACAGAGGTCATCTAGTCCAGTCCTGGCACTCATGGCAGGACTAAGTATGATCTAGACCATCCCTGACAGGTGTTTGTCTAACCTGCTCTTTAAAATCTCCAATGATGGAGATTCCACAACCTCCCTAGGCAATTTATTCCAGTGCTCAACCACCCCAACAGGAAGTTTTTCCTAATGTCCGACCTAAACCTCCCTTGCTGCAATTTAAGCCCATTGCTTCTTGTCCTATCCTCAGTGGTTAAGAACAATTTTTCTCCCTCCTCCTTGTAACAACCTTTTATGTACTTGAAAACTGGTGTTATCATGTCTCCACTCAGTCTTTTCTTTTCCAGACTAAACAAACCCAATTTTTTCAATCTTCCCTCATAGGTCATGATTTCTAGACATTGAATCATTTTTGTTGCTCTTCTCTGGACTTTCTCCAATTTGTCTACATCTTTCCTGAAATGTGGCACCCGGAATTGGACACAATACTCCAGTTGCGGTCTAATCAATGTGGAGTAGAGCGGAAGAATCACTTATTGTGTCTTGCTTACAACACTCCTGCTAATACATCCCAGAATGATGTTCGGTTTTTTTCCAACAGTGTTACACTGTTGACTCATATTTAGCTTGTGGTCCACTATGACCCCCAGATCCCTTTCCGCAGTACTCCTTCCTAGGCAGTCATTTCCCATTTTGTATGTGTGCAACTGATTGTTCCTTCCTAAGTGGAGTACTTTGCATTTGTCCTTATTGAATTTCATCCTATTTACTTCAGACCATTTCTCCAGTTTGTCCAGATCACTTTGAATTATAACCTATCCTCCAAAGTACTTGTAACCCCTCCCAGCTTGGTAGTGTCCGCAAACTTTGTAAGTGTACTCTCTATACCATTATCTAAATCACTGATGAAGATATTGAACAGAACTGGACCCAGAACTGATTCCTACGGGACCTCACTCATTATGCCCTTCCAGCATGACTGTGAACCACTGATAACTACTCTCTGGGAATGTTTTTCCAACCAGTTATGCACCCACCTTATAGTAGCTCCATCTAGGTTGCATTTCCCTACTTTGTTTATGAGAAGCTGAATAGCAGCCCTGGGTTCTTTTTGAATATCTAGGGTGTCCTTTGTTAGTTTGTGATATCCTTCCAATAGTTTTGAATATAAAATATAGTTGAATGTAGTGGGACTGATTTGCACACTCCCCACAAAGCAACAATTTGCTGGACTTTATTTGGTCATTACTCCTAGATGAACTGTATAGTTAAGGGCTGACGTGCCTTGGCAGAGTTGAGGAGTGAGGGGAATCTGTACTAATCCTGCCTGCCTTAAACTGTCTTAAACTGAAGTCCCTTAAACTGGTCCCTTGCCTTCAGGAACACCGAAAGCAAGCCACAAGCATGAGACCCTACCACTTCAATGTTAGTGCTTTAGCTCACTCACTAGTGGCATTGGCTTTTAGTTCAGAACACCAAGTGTTCAACCCCCACTGGCAGCCCAAGCAAGGTCAGCTGTATGTGCACAAATAAAATAATAAGTGTGAAACAGATGGATATCACTCAACATCAGCTTGTTTAAATAAGGAACTGAATCCTTCTCTTCACGGTCTGTACACGCCTTTGGAAATCCTCTTTCTTATTTTTAGCATCCTAATGGGCACAGCTGGGTTGTTTTTAAAGGTTGTTGCATCACTAATGCAAGAAAAGAAAACTGTAGTATCTGATATCTCAACATGCATGAGCTAATAGTCTGGGGAAGCCAGGGTCAGGCTTTGGCTAATGCAAATTCTGATGGGAAGCTTATGTTTGACATCACTTATTCAGGTTGTATATCTGGCTATGGCTACAGCATGACGTTCAAATACTCATCGGACAGCCTGTTTCTTCAAATGTGGGACTAGCGACAAAGAAGAGTAGGCAGGTGGCTACCTAATCCCAACAATTTGAAAATCTACATAACATTGAAAGAAACCCACTGATGCTGACAGCTGCTGTCTTAGCACAAGTGGCCAAGAGCAGCCTCTCACGATCTGTACTCTTATCTCAGCTTATCCTGAGCTATCAGAAAGCAGATGGAGAGTGATGCTTTCACTAACAGGAATTAAGCACACTTGAGAAGTTTCTGGTGGAGACACTTCAGTAGTCAAGTATGGGATCTAGCCATCCCTTTGATTCTGTACTATCTTGCAGACACTGTCATCATTGTGAAAAGGAAATAAGCTAATTGCCAGAGTGGCTGGACAGGCTCATTGATCCAGGATGGCTGTAGTAGGTGGAAAGGATTTATTTCCTTACTATCGGAAATATACCACAGACGTTTGGGGCCCTGATCCCAGCACAATGTAGACAAGGCTTTTGAGCTGCATGTGTGATAGAAAGCCATGGATATTGGGATAGATACTTAGCTTGTGTAATTTGGCCAAGCACCACTGACATCAGTGGAGATGGAGCAGCTTACACCAGCTGAGGATCTGGCACTTTGGTTCTAGGGCAGGTTAACTTATTCACAAGAACGATCCACCTGATGGTAAAGCTAAACCCAGCAACAGGCACCTGCTTTCCATGGAGCCTGGGATTTGCTCCTCACCAAACATTTCAGCCAGAGAGTCAATCTCTTCAGTATGAAAAACTGTAATAATATATACCTTTTCTCAGCAGCGCAAACCCAGCCTGCATACAGTCACGCAGCCTGCATACCAGTGCAAACCCAGCCTGCATACAGTCACCAGTCTCTTACCAGGTGAATGAGTATCAGCTGGGCCCACGGAAACCCTCTCCTACTTTACCCTCCCCTTGGTCCTTCGGTGTCCCCTTCTCACTGGGGCTGAGCCTCCCGTGTGGAATTAAGTATCAGGGGGTAGCCGTGTTAGTCTGTACCCACAAAAACAACAAGGAGTCTGGTGGCACCTTAAGGACTAACAGATTTATTTGGGCATAAGCTTTCGTGGGTAAAAAACCCACTTCTTCAGATGCGTGGAGTGAAAGTTACAGATGCAGGCATTATATAATGACACATGAAGAAGTGAGGTTTTTTACCCACGAAAGCTTATGCCCAAATAAATCTGTTAGTCTTTAAGGTGCCACCGGACTCTTTGTTGTCTGTGTGGAGTTAATGCATTATGGGGAAACTACCCCCTGAGGCTCTTTGCTTGGGGAAATTGACAACTCCTGACCGCATAAGGTAGGAAACCTTACAAACAAAGCTCAGTGGGATAGTGGTCCCACTGTTGTGGCGAGATAGGGGTGGTGTGACCCTAACAGCATCCCAATACAAGAGGGCTTTGTATTGTTTCAGCTGGCCTGAGCAGTTGTTTGTACCCCAGCTCACTAATGGCATAACCTGTATCTGGAAGGTGTCATCTAAGATAGCAATAGAAAGCTAATACATGGATCATTCATATTATGGTGTGGTGTATGCACAGAGGACAAATTCAAAATTACAAACATATTGGAAATTATGTTATCAAAAAGAGTCTGCCAGGCAGGGGTAAAGTTACCCCATGGTAGACAAAGGAATGTGGTTCGGCCACCTTGAAAAGAAACATTAAGAAACAATGGGAATGCAATTTACACAGAAGGCAAACAGGACCATCAAGCCAACAAGGGGAGGAGATAACCACTATGCATCACAGCAAGGGGAGGAGATTGCGGGAAACAGCTCTATTTGCATTTTAGCAAACATCCGCAGGGGAATATACCAGCATGAAACTTCCTTCACCACCAGGCTGCATGTCACCTTCCTCACAGCTTGAATGGACTTTACTTGGGGTGGGGAGGTAACCTTCAGAAGAATCCATTACCAACGTTCACTTGAGTACAAAGGGAGGAGCAGGGAACACCAAGTGATCTTTCACCTAAGACATCAAAGGAACTGAGCACTCTGGACTTTGCGGGGATCAGAGGCTTTGATCAGAGGGGTTGGTCAGCCATCTTGCTGGAAGGTAGATTGGCAAGGAAACTGCCTTGAACAAAGGCTGTAGCATTCTTTGTTACGTCTTAGCCTCTAGAAAGCGTTTTTCACTTTTGTTTGCTTGTAACCATTTCTAACGCTATCCTTTGACCTTGGACTCACTCAAAATCCTACCTCTGTTAATAAACTTGTTTTACTTTTAATCTAAACCCGTTGAGTGCCATGTTTGATTTCAAGTGCATGCTACCTCCAGTTAATATGGCAAGCTGCTGGGGATTATAAATTTAAAGGAACAAACAAACCTTAATATCGCTCTGAATTGTCCAGGAGAGGGCTGGACATCGCAGAGCACACAGTTTGGGGAAAATACGGTACTGGGGGGATGTTGGGGGCCATCTTGCCAGATGTAACCGGAATGTGGCTGGGATGTAACAAGAAGGCTGTTGGAATGAGAATTGCGGAGTCACAGCTGCTTAACACACAGAGCAGGCTTGTATGCTGGCTGAGAGCATCCAGAGAAACGACACTACGGCAGAAGAGTCTTTTGAGGGCCTTAGGATTACAGGGAAGGCAGTGACACAACCCCTCACTGGTATGGATTGCACCTCAGCATGTGACAGGTGGTTCTTAGCTAAAAATGCCTTTCCTCTCCATGGCTGACATTTCCATTCTCAGACCCTGCTGGACTAAGGCCTGAAGAACTTTACAATTTTCCCCTACTTGAATGAATGTCAACTGGCTTGCAAAGAACTTTCCCCCACATCTTAGGATGTGGAGCCAGCTGGGGGAAGTAGTGGCTGCTCCATCCTTTGGAAGAAGATGATCAGGTTTGTGCCTCCTAGTGAATGTGCATTTCCCCACTGTGAAACACGAGCAGCCTCCAGAGCTGTGTAGTGCAATGTTGGAGCGAGAGTGTCTGTGCTGGACAGAATCTCAGACCTGCTAATGCACTTGGATTCCTTAACAATACGCCTTATTGGGTGCTATTGGGGAGAGGGTGTCAGAAACGCGATTGCTGAAAAGAGACTGAACTTTATTTCTGAGCCCTTTGAGTTGGGGTTACAAAGGTTAAATACCACTGCCATGTGGCAAGGGTCAACATCTACTAACTCTAGTGTGTGGTATATTGAAGACTGTGTTGGAATTGCAAGCTACCACTTTACAAATGTGTGTTTGTAGGTGATTCCTGTTCCTGCTTGTGGGCTAGGAGGCTCTGTAGGGAAGTGTGCAACAAGAGTCAGTCTGCAGATAGACAGCCTACAATAAGGTGGGGCAGATTGTGCCTCTTTGTATCAGGGAGCAGCCTGCTTTGTCTCTCTCTGTTTTGGGTTCTTATGTGTTATTGGGCTGACTTCTACAAAATAAAGTAGTGTTGTGTTGCAGTCTTACAGAGCAGGGATTTATGTTTTTATTTAACTTTTCCGTTTGTATGCTGTACATGTAACACAGTGGCTGCTGTTAAACCCATATGCAGAAGGCAGCTGCAGCAGACAGTCAAGTCTCTTGCTATCTTTTCTGTTACCCACATGGGAAAAGGATGGTTCAGGATGCTTTCTAGTCCCCAATTCAACAAACATGATGTACCAGGGGGTAGTGGACCTACTTATGGTATGAGGGAGATCAAAAGATAAGGCTAGTGGTCATGGCATATGTCAGGATCTCCGAGTCACAACACTCTGTGAGTCATATTATTACTCATCATGAGCAAACTAAACTATTACAACAAAATTTTAGGATAACATGACCCTTTGTAATCCTTAGAAGGATACTGTCCCAGAGTGGGGCACTACTGTTTACTTGTCAGTCACTGATGATTAATCAATGTTAGACACTGGTTAATGACTCATCAAATTAGACTGTAAACTCCCTAGAAGCAGTCACTTCTTCCTTACCGTACATGGGTCCTATGGGAAAAACCTTACCGTCATCCAGCAAATGGAGTCTCTCTCAGACTAGATACATTCCGATGGGGGCAGCATTTGAAAGCAATTAAACAGGAAGATCCAAGGGTGAACGTCTTTGAGTTGTAAACTTCTCCAAGTACCGGTTTGTAACAGCAATGGGGATCCAGCAGGCTGTGTGGCTCAGCAAACAGCCCCCACAACAGACCCTACTATACTCTTTAGTCAAGCAAGCACACAAGACAAACTAACAGACAACAAACTCACTCCAAGGGTCACATAGTCTCTTCTTCTTCACCTGGAGAACGCCCGAGCAAAACTCTCCCATTTGCTGTTCCTGTTTGCTAGTCAGAACTGTATTGAAGGAACATATGTAATTTTGTTTGAGTTCCTGAACATTACTGACTAGATCACCGTTTCTCAGGTAGACATTAGTATAGCTTGAAAACTTTAATTGTTTTTAAAAAATGGGTGCCACTGACTTCTTTAGGAGCTACTGGGTGCTCAGCACATTTGAAAATCAGGCCACTTATTTAGCTGCTCAGTGTGGACTTAAGAGCCTAACTTCTTAAGCACCCATTTTTTAATTGCTGGCAAAGAAGGAATGGAAATTTGCAATCGTCTGCCCAGTTTTTCAAAGAGCCATGAATAAGCATCAGTACCTTTGGGTGCTTATCTGTACTGAAACTTGGACCTGTCTCTGGATAAAGCTGAGAAATGTGAGCAACAAGGGTGATGTCGTGGTCGGAGTCTGCTATAGACCACCAGACCAGGGGGATGAGGTGGACGAGGCTTTCTTCCGGCAACTAGCAGAAGTTGCTAGATCGCAGGCCCTGGTTCTCATGGGAGACTTTAATCACCCTGATATCTGCTGGGAGAGCAATACAGCGGTGCACAGACAATCCAGGAAGTTTTTGGAAAGTGTAGGGGACAATTTCCTGGTGCAAGTGCTAGAGGAACCAACTAGGGGCAGAGCTTTTCTTGACCTGCTGCTCACAAACCAGGAAGAATTAGTAGGGGAAGCAAAAGTGGATGGGAACCTGGGAGGCAGTGACCATGAGATGGTCGAGTTCAGGATCCTGACACAAGGAAGAAAGGAGAGCAGCAGAATACGGACCCTGGACTTCAGAAAAGCAGACTTTGACTCCCTCAGGGAACAGATGGGCAGGATCCCCTGGGAGAATAACATGAAGGACAAAGGGATCCAGGAGAGCTGGCTGTATTTTAAAGAATCCTTATTGCGGTTGCAGGAACAAACCATCCCGATGTGTAGAAAGAATAGTAAATATGGCAGGCGACCAGCTTGGCTAAACAGTGAAATCCTTGCTGATCTTAAACGCAAAAAAGAAGCTTACAAGAAGTGGAAGATTGGACAAATGACCAGGGAGGAGTATAAAAATATTGCTCAGGCATGCAAGAGTGAAATCAGGAAGGCCAAATCACACTTGGAGTTGCAGCTAGCAAGAGATGTTAAGAGTAACAAGAAGGGTTTCTTCAGGTATGTTAGCAACAAGAAGAAAGTCAAGGAAAGTGTGGGCCCCTTACTGAATGAGGGAGGCAACCTAGTGACCGAGGATGTGGAAAAAGCTAATGTACTCAATGATTTTTTTGCCTCTGTCTTCACAAACAAGGTCAGCTCCCAGACTGCTGCACTGGGCAGCACAATATGGGGAGAAGATGACCAGCCCTCTGTGGAGAAAGAAGTGGTTCGGGACTATTTAGAAAAACTGGACGTGCACAAGTCCATGGGGCCGGATGCGCTGCATCCGAGGGTGCTAAAGGAGTTGGCGGATGAGATTGCAAAGCCATTAGCCATTATTTTTGAAAACTCATGGCGATCGGGGGAGGTCCCGGATGACTGGAAAAAGGCTAATGTAGTGCCCATCTTTAAAAAAAGGAAGAAGGAGGATCCGGGGAACTACAGGCCAGTCAGCCTCACCTCAGTCCCTGGAAAAATCATGGAGCAGGTCCTCAAGGATTCAATTATAAAACACTTAGAGGAGAGGAAAGTGATCAGGAACAGTCAGCATGGATTCACCAAGGGGAAGTCGTGCCTGACTAACCTAATTGCCTTCTATGATGAGATAACTGGCTTTGTGGATGAGGGGAAAGCAGTGGATGTGTTATTCCTTGACTTTAGCAAAGCTTTTGATACGGTCTCCCACAGTATTCTTGCTGCCAAGTTAAAGAAGTATGGGCTGGATGAATGGACTGTAAGGTGGATAGAAAGCTGGCTAGATCATCGGGCTCAACAGGTAGTGATCAATGGCTCCATGTCTAGTTGGCAGCCGGTTTCAAGTGGAGTGCCCCAAGGGTCGGTCCTGGGGCTGGTTTTGTTTAATATCTTTATTAATGATCTGGAAGATGGTGTGGACTGCACTCTCATCAAGTTTGCCGATGACACTAAACTAGGAGGCGTGGTAGATACACTAGAGAGTAGGGATTGGATACAGAGGGACCTAGACAAATTAGAGGATTGGGCCAAAAGAAACCTGATGAGGTTCAACAAGGACAAGTGCAGAGTCCTGCACTTAGGACGGAAGAATCCCATGCACAGCTACAGACTAGGGACCGAATGGCTAGGTAGCAGTTCTGCAGAAAAGGACCTAGGGGTCACAGTGGACGAGAAGCTGGATATGAGTCAACAGTGTGCTCTTGTTGCCAAGAAGGCTAACGGCATTTTGGGCTGTATAAGTAGGGGCATTGCCAGCAGACCGAGGGACGTGATCGTTCCCCTTTATTCGACATTGGTGAGGCCTCATCTGGAGTATTGTGTCCAGTTTTGGGCCCCACACTACAAGAAGGATGTGGAAAAATTGGAAAGAGTCCAGCGGAGGGCAACAAAAATGATTAGGGGTCTGGAGCGCATGACTTATGAGGAGAGGCTGAGGGAACTGGGATTGTTTAGTCTCCAGAAGAGAAGAATGAGGGGGGATTTGATAGCAGCCTTCAACTACCTGAAGGGGGGTTCCAAAGAGGATGGAACTCGGCTGTTCTCAATGGTGGCAGATGACAGAACAAGGAGCAATGGTCTCAAGTTGCAGTGCGGGAGGTCTAGGTTGGATATTAGGAAACACTATTTCACTAGGAGGGTGGTGAAGTACTGGAATGCGTTACCTAGGGAGGTGGTGGAGTCTCCTTCCTTGGAGGTTTTTAAGGCCCGGCTTGACAAAGCCCTTGCTGGGATGATTTAGTTGGGAATTGGTCCTGCTTTGAGCAGGGGATTGGACTAGATGACCTCCTGAGGTCCCTTCCAACCCTGATATTCTATGATTCTATGATCTATGATTCTAAAGTACACTGAAAGCTTACTAAGGAAGCTCTAGCTTGCCATCCTTTAATCCCTACACCCTTTAGGATCCCTTGACAAGGGGTAAGGGCTAACTCCAGGAGGACAGGGGTTTATAAAGCCAGCTCCTAAGCAACCAGAGGAGCTAACCAACAAGGGAGTTTCTTGAGGGGGTTTAGAGAAGGAGTCGGAGAGGCAGCTACATCTAACAAACATTCCCTAAACATAGGCCAGTTGCCCCAAAAAACAAACAAACAAAAAACCCTGCAAGAATGAAAATAATGCAGGCAGAAGTCCAGTAACAGAGTGGGGGCTATCCTCTTTACTGCACTGAGTGTAGCATGGACAATTACCTGTCTTGTGGGCAGGTGGCATATGTATACATGTGGTGCAAGCAGCTGATGGCCCTCAGAGACCAATTATGGACTCTTGAGACCAACGTGGTTGAACTGGAGGAGCTAAGGGAGACAGAGAGGGACACAGTAGAGTGGTCTCATCCCCAGTCTGACAACCTCTGTGCTATTGAAGACGATGAAGATCTTGGGGAAGGAGAACACCAAGCTGGAGCAGAGAGAAACAATCCCATAGTTGGGACTCTCCTTCCAGATGATGCCATGGTATCCTCTCACACTAAGGAGGATGCAGTTCCATGGGGATGGCACATGTGCAGTCCGGGTGGCACCAGAAGCTATGAGGGCATGGAGCATGCTCAGTGTAATGAATCTTCAGAGATTTTAGCTGCCAAATTCTAACAAGTCGCTACTGAGCATAAGCAAACTATGATTTTTCAGAAGCTTATAAATTGGCCTAATTTGGATTGATTTTCACAGGAACAGCAATAAGCACATCCCTGCCACAATGGAGATCCCCCGGCCAAATTTCTAGCCCTTGCTCCAAAGCAAGGCGAATACCAAACCTTCTCAAAGAAAAAAATCACAAGATTTTTTTTTAATATTGCAAAACAGTGTGTTTTCCCTAGCCTCATTCTCAGAAATGGCTGAACCATTTTGCCTGAATTTTTCGAGAAAAATTCAGCCCCAGGCAGACATCTGGCATGGAAAATTGCAGCCCAAATGGTTCAAGTTTGGCAAAGTTATAAGCAACTGAAATGAGGGTCTTTAAATGGGAAGTGCTGGGCAACCTTGATAATAGGGAGCACTACCAGCCCTGCCCATAATACAATACACAGGTAAAATAACCTAGTAGGTGCCATTTGAAAATCTTTAGATACATATGGAAAGTGGTGAGGGGCAGAGTAATATTTATTTGTAGGAAAAGGTAAGGAAAGCTGAATCCTGGCTGTTCACAGGGAATTTGATAAACACACAAAATCAGATCTCTTTGGTGTTATGTGATTGTGATGCTCCCCAGGAGTACCAGGGTTGTGTGGCACCTCACCACCACCTGCCCTTAGTGTGAGGAGATCTTGTTTGTGCCTGCTGTGACCGAGCTCCCTGACTCCACCAGCCTCTGGAACACAAGCACTACCTTCCAAGCCCCAAATCTGAGCCCTCTCCAAGCATTTCCTGTAGAGTCTAGCCCCTTACTCATAGAATTACCAGGCCTGATGTTCCCAAAGGAACAATACACACCAGACTGTAAGAGTTAGCTTGGAGCCAGCACTTTGCTTAACACCACAGCACTGAGATATATTTATAGTGAAATTAAAAATAAATTAATGATCAAAGAATAGAGACTCTAGTGATAGTGAGTAAGAATATTGGAAACAAATGGTTACACGTTAAACAAAATCATAACACACTTTCTAGAGACTAAATTTAACTAACAAGTTACCCCTTGCCTAAAGAATCTTAGCTCACCCAAAGTTCTCTTCAGTGTTTGCAACCGAGCTTGGCTAAGACCCTTTCATTGTCCTTTGGGCTCCTCAATGAAGGTTGCCAGGGTGTGTTCATCTCCCAAGCACAGTAGAGCCAAACTCTGGAGTGCACCTACCAGATAGGGTTTCTTCCCATCCCCCGCTCCGGCACTACTTTGTCTCTTCCTGTTAGATTTTGTCTCTGAAGTCCTCACAATCCTTCATTTGCATTTAGTTCAGACTGGTCATTGGTGATCCATTGTAAATGAAACTATACTCAGTATACATGTAAACAGACAGATGAATAGACATCTCTTGTCAGACAGAGAACCTGTTTTTCACTTTTGCTGGTGACTAGTACAAGACACACCAACTCTTGCAAATTGACAGATGTGATTTTAAACTAAAATGAAGCTTCATTCATGATGTCGTGATAGAACTCTGAAATATCAAGATTTTTTTTCAGCAGGGGTTAAAAAAAATCCTGACACTTGAGAGTTCTACGAGATAAGGGAGGCTTAATTTTAATTAAAAATCACTGTCAGCCCTGAACTCCGCGGGGCTCCTGCTGGCAGCCCCAGAACCAGGGGCGGGGCAGGTTCTGCAATATTAGAGAATGGAAACCATCTGAATGGTTTCACCAGGCACAGTTGGGTGCCTCTAACATATTTGCTGTTGGGGACTGAGGCGGAGAATAGAGAGAGCTGTTGGGAAAGTAGTTAGGGTGGATCTGGTGAATTGGAGCAGGAAGCACAGGGCACAAATGAGGGGGGAAGCTGCAGCAGGTGCAGGTGTAAAGAGAGCAATCTTGCTTCCCTCTCAGTGAAATCCTGCCAATTCCTCTTCATAGCTAACCTTGTGCCCATGTCCTTCAAGTGTGTGGTGGAGGGGGAGGGAGGAAAAGAAGCCAATGAGCTGGTGTGGGAGGGACTACGCAAGGTGGACGTGAGCTAACCACAGTTCTCCTACCTGCCCACCAGGAAGTCACAAATGCACCAGCTGACAGGAGATTGCACTAGTCTCTGACTCCTGCCCTCCGAAGTTATTATTTAAACAGTTCATCAGGGCTGGAAGTATGCTGAGCACTTTAGCTCCAAGAAACCCCAGACTCTCTTCTCCACACCATCTTCTTCGTCCCCTCCAAGCCAGCTAGAAGTTGTAGGAGGGGAAGGCACCCCCAAGCTGAAAGCTGGCAGGGGGAAAACATTCCCTATCTCCCCGCTATAACTACATCCACATTTGTGGAGCATTAGTAGAGGAAGCATTTCAGTCCAAACCTATCAACCCATCCAGCCATTGCTGTTGCAGTCTTTCCAGCTTCATCTTACTGTATAAACCGGGGATTCTCAAACTGGGGGTCGGGACCCCTCAGGAGGTCACGAGGTTATGGCCTGGGAGGTCGCAAGCAGTCAGCCTTCACACCAAACCCCACTTCGCCTCCAGCATTTATAATAGTGTTAAATATAAAAAAAGTGTTTTTAATTTATAAGGGGGGGTCTCACTCAGAGACTTGCTGTGTGAAAGGGGTCACCACTACAAAAGTTTGAGAACCACTGGTGTAAGCAGAGTCTGAATGAACTCTCTCCTGACATCTAGTGGTGAGCTGTGGAAAAAGACTTCAGAAGCTGATCTGGTTTGCATGGACACACCCACCCTGCCTAGGTGCACAGCATGATGGGATTGCTTGCCAAAGTGATCACGTGTGGCTGGTGTTGGACCCCCAGTCTCCTTGTTATTGGGACAGGAGTAATAAAGGGTTGTTATCCTTGTTGTGTGAACCGAGGGCAGCAGAACTATACCTCGCATATCCCAGTGGAGGGACTCACCCTCAACTGAATGGCACTCACTAGGCAGGGGACATGGGTTCCAAAGCCCTGTGAGTTGAGAAAGGGTGGGGACAAATACCTGTATTTGGTGGAGTGGGCCTTGTTTAAGGGTTCTATATGCCACTTGATCCTTTTTTTCTCTATGGTATAATAAGAGAGCTAATTTAGACTTAATTGAGAATCTTGTTATATGCTACAGAGCTGAAATTGCTGATATGTAGGTCTAAGCATTAGGCCTACTATGGGAAAGTGTCTTTATTGCAAGAGACTCCTCAGTGTGCACCAGCAGTAAGGCTCCCCTACTAACAGCTGAAATCACTGACAGCTGTTTTAGGTGTGGGGGCCCTGAAGACATCTTAGAGAGCAGCCAGCTGGTGGAGAGGTGTGGCAAGCAGCTGTTGGGGCAACAAGCGAGTTTCCAAGCAGTGCAGTGTTTAAGGTGTTTCCTTACTCCCCCCCCCCCCCTGCCTTCCACGCAGGGTGGGAGGTGAACTCTGTGGATGAACCTCTGAACTCTGGGGCTGCACTGGCCAAGGACAGCAACTGTGAGTAGGGTACAGATTAGAGACGGGCATGTTAAAGGGACTTTTGGGTTGCTTGATTTAAGACCCTGAGGGGAAAAGGACACTGCCCAGCTTACTTTGGGGTGGGTCTTTTGCTTATGGTTTGTGTTTATGAACCCTAGTTGCAGTGTTTTCCCAAATTAATGCTGAGTTACTTCCCTCCTTTTATTAAAAGTTTTTGCTACACTCAGACTGTGTGCTTGTGAGAGGGGAAGTATTGCCTCTCAGAGGCAGCCGGGGGTGGTGTGTAAATTTCCCAGGTCACTGGGCCGGGGCTCGAGCTGGTTTTGTGTTGTATTGTTGAAAAGGAACCCCTAAATACTGAACCCGGCCCTTGTTGCTGCTGGCTCCACCTGGCAGAGGGGTTACAATGTATGGCAGGGTGTTGTCACTGCATCACACCCACTTATGACACAGCATGGCACTGGTGGCACCGCCCTCAGTTCCTCCTGGCTTTTCCATAATATCCTATTCACAGCTCAAAGTACTTAACATAATGTTCCCTCTAACTAGGGTCCAATTTATTAAGTATTGATAAATATACAGCTTCCTTTGATCCTTCAGGCCCAAATCCTTTGAACTGGTTAAGAAATTCCACAGTTCACCCTTCTGAGGCTGTGCAATGGTTAAGGCCAGCTTCCCCAGCCTACCAATAACCAGGTTCCAGCCCTGCTTCACAGACCCTCTCTTCCCATCTGCCCTTTGGTTCAGGGGCCCCCAGCCCTCCTTCTTACACAAACATTCTCCTTTCCGAGCTAGCTACCCTCTCCCCAGAGTCACCTCACAGCTGCTCAGGAGGGAGCTCCCTGATTACCACCTGGTCCCCATTCACCAGCTTGTCTGCTGCTCCCTTAAACACCTGTTTCTTTAAGGGACCAAGTCATGGAACAGGGTGGGCTGGCCCCAACCCCTCTCCTCCCTAAAGGAGCCAGACCACGCAGGGTCATGCTTCCTCTCACACTCTGCCTGCTGTCACATGCACACACCCTGAGGATGGGCAGGGGGAGTTCAAAGCCCAAAAGACTGAGCTAAAAACACAATGTAATCGTCTTTTAAAATGCCATGATTTTGGGGCCAATCTCATGATTTTTTGGGGATCCGATTCATGATTTTTGATCTCGTGAATGTGGCAATATTGTAGTACCCACACACCTTAAGGATATACATATGTAGCTACACACACAATTCCTTACACGGTATTGTACATACATTTCGCAATTATTGTGATTACAGAGCGACACTGGCTTTCATTTAACATCTCACATGGCATCCTTTGGTAAACGAGAACGTACACACCAGGCCTGTGTGGTGCCTGTACCTACTCTGCACCCCCTTGCCAGTTGGCATTAAGAGGGTCTTGGGTCACAGTGTTAATGACTCTAAATACAATTTTGACCAATTAAGCAGGATGTTTAAAAAACAACCATGCTAAGTAGCTCTTACAGCATATAAACGAACAGAATGGAACTGCCTTGGGTAATATTTTTTGTAATAACTATCTTTTGTTGGTCCTTCTCACTTCCATCTTTTTATAAAAGATGACACTTTTTTTGTTTATCCAAAACTACCTGACCACTTTGTTTTTTTCAATCACAGCTACTGCTCGCACTAACTTCTGTGCTAGCATAAGGTTCACCTTAGTGGCTGGGATCAATTTGTCAACTCAGCATTGGGATGTTCTATTACAGAACTTCAGACTTCTACCCTGATGCTGGACCTTTGCCCTTAAGCCTCAGGATTCAGTTGTTTACTAAACTAGAAAATCGTGATGCTTGGATGTGCCTCTCAGCTGTTCCATCACACATGCTTATGCTGTAGCTGACGTATCTGTCCCTCGAGCACATTTGTTAGTGAAACTCAAATTTGGCTGATTCAAGTGTAGATTGTGGGGTATCTGGGACAATTACTCATTATAACCTTTATTTCAGCTCTTTTAAAATAAATGTTGTCTCTGACATCAAAAGCTGGTCAGAAATTTTCTATTGGAATGATTTTCCAACAGACAATGTCCTTTTTACAAAATCTGAATTTTCCATCGGAAAATTTCAAGTTTGCTGAAAATTTTTCAATTTTCTATTGGGAAAATTGAATGGATGGCTCCCTGCCTAGAAAGCTCTTGTCAATGCCACTTTCTGCCTACCTCAGGCTGAGCCCCTGGACTGTCTCTCTGCCTTCCCCAGCTCTGGCTGCAGGAGAGGCAGAGAATTCTGGCACTCAGCCTCCCGGCCTCCCCCACAGCTCCTCTCCTATGCTGGCTGGGAGAAAGTGAAATTGACAAGAGCCTTCCAGGAGAGCAGCCAAGAAGCCAAAAAATTCCATTTTGGTTCTCCCAAAATGGAATTTTTCTGAAAATCCTTCCTGGAAAAAAAATCTGTCCCCTGAATTGGGGGCAAATTTTTGTTCCGAAACAGTGATATTTTTCTTAGGAAGGGATTTCCATTTTCCAGCCAGCTCTATTGACATGCACTTTTCCAGGAAACCATATGTTTTGAGGTCAGAGAGGGTATGATTTTGCAGATGTGACAGAATAGAAAATCTTATGAAGTCACCTGGCATTATATTCTTGGCAATAATGACTGCAGGCTCATGGGACCTGCCTATTATCTCATGTGCAGCAGTGTAAATCAGCAATAATGACTCTGGTAGAAAGACAGGATAAGTGAGATCAGAATCAGGCCTTCTGTTCCTTTTCCTTCTTTTGGACAGTGATATGAAGCTCTTTGCCCTGATGTTCTCAGCTTGTGAGGTGGATTCTACATTTAATTTTCTTGCTTAATTTTGAAACATACGCACGTGTTGTATGTGCATACACAAAAACACACACAGAGATTTGCTCCTGGAAACAGGTGTGTTCTTTGTACCTGTGACAGCAGAAGAGCAACGCCCTGCCACATGCACTGACAGACAGGTTATCCCTCCTCAGAGTAGCTCTTCCTTTAACCCGGGTGCTTTTTTATTTCTTTTTCTTCCTTTGTCTGTCTTGTTTGCACTGTAAATAGCACTCTGCTTAAAATGCAAATGCAAAAAGAAGGAAAAAAACAGAACCGTTTCTTCAGAAGAGATTAAGGCCCTGATCCAGCAAAGGCACATATGTAACTGTAAGCATGAATGACTTCCATGGGAGTTCTCATGTGCTCTAAGTTACATGCTCATCAAATATTTAGAAGAAAGGAAAATAATCCATGGCATGACTCAGCCTCGTTGCATTCCCAAGTGTTTGTAATATATTGGACTATTTTGTATTTGCTTTTGACTGTTTTTCATCCTCTTCCCACAGTCACATCTTCACCATGAGTATATGGACAAAATCCACAGTCTTCGTCTATCAGGTAGAGGATATTCATGCTGATCTTTGGAACACCCATATATCACAGCCATCCCATTTGTACCATCCCAGGTGCCCGTTATGACGCGAGGAACTGATATGTAATGATATTATGAACACTGAGCTGCAACAGTTTTATGATCAGGTCAGTGAGGCAAAGTTGTGATATACTGGGTAATTAGATTGTTCTGTAATGATCAAATGTATACGTCAGGAAGTGGAATGTTTATTATCTGCCGATAATGCATGCGTTCGTGGGGTGTGTTCATTAGTGGCTTCCCAGATAAGAACATCCAACCAAGTACTTGAAAGGCAATGGGGCAAGCTGTTAGCTTCAAGGATCCTGTCTCCAACAAATGACAACCTTTGTTTTGCCAAAGCGAGGAGATACCAGTACAAAATGCTATAAACAGTTGAAAAGTGACTCGACTGCTGTGAAGGAGGGTGACAAACGCAGTGGGCTGCGAGTTAAGGAGTGAGCTCTAACAGGAAGACAAGCTGACAGACAGTGAGGCTCTGCAGAAGAGCCTATAGGTAGGATGTTAGCCCTCCCAAGGTTCCCCATGTGGAATATGGTTAGATACCTGGTAAGGTAGGCATGCATATCGTCTGTTTTATCCTTTTAAAGAACTGTTTTCTCTGAAATGCTTTTGTTCTAAATAAATGATATTTGGCTCTGAGGAGGTTGTTTGGTCACTGGTTACCAATGTCGATGCCCAAGAGGGAACAGAACTGCAGGGTTTAAGCCTATCTCAGCAGACCTGATCTAATCATGTTAGTACCAAGAGACTGCAGACCAGTGCCCTATCTGCGAGTGGGAGAATTGTGTGATCACACCCTGAACCAGGTGACAGCTACAGGCCTGAGATGTGACAGAGGGCACACTTGAAGGGACCCGGAGGAGTCAGAGGTGCAGGGTGATATCCAGTAACTGTGATACCCAGCGCTGAGCAAGTCCTCCGAAGCCTGGCATCTCAATTTGCTAGCACTGCTTAGGGAATGTCCAACATTTTATAATCCCTTCTTAGTGCCATACGAATGCTGTAGTAGAGTCCCTGAAGTGCCTTAGGGCATGGCTACACTTGCAGATGTAGAGCGCCTTGAGTTAAACCAGCCTTCGGAGACCGCAGCAGGGAAAGCGCTGCAGTCTGTCCACACTGACAGCTGACAGCGCACAGGCGTGGCCACATTAGCAGCTCTTGCAACGGCCACAGAGAGCAGTGCATTGTGGTAGGTATCCCAGCATGCAAGTGGCTGCAACGTGCTTTTCAAATGGGGGGGGGGTGGAGTGTGACAGGGAGTGTGTTGTGTGTATGGGGGGGAGAGAGAGTGGGTTTTTGGGGGGCTGAGAGCATGTCAGCATGCTGTCTTGTAAGTTCAGACAGCAGCAGACCTCCCCCTCCCCCCCGCCTCTCTCTCTCATACACAGCATTCCACAGTAATGGGTGCTTTGTCTCGGAGCAGATAAGCAGCCGGCTGTCAGAAACGGAGCTTTCAAAGGGTATATCCGCATTCCTGCAGTGGTTGATTTAAGGGGATTATATGACATTTCCGGAGGCCGATCAGAGCGCAGTAATGCAACACCTCGTTCACACTGATGCCCGGGCGTTTCAGCCAATGCACACCAAGTGGTAATCTTCTTGCCGAGGTGGAGAACCAGCAGCGCTCTAGCCCTGGAGTCAGAGCACTCTACGTGCCTTGCCAGTGTGGATGGGTAGTGAGCTAGGGCACCCAGGACTGCTTTAATGCGCTCTAACTTGCAAGTGTAGCCAAGCCCTTAGGATGAATATGTTTTTGGATGTTGGCATTCACTCCAGGCTGGCCATGGAAACATTAAAGAGAATTTGCTGGCTTTTGAATTTGTCCTGATCTAGTCACCATACCACTGTTTGTTCCTTACTAGGAAATGGATCGACAAATGTTTATGAACCGGGCCTCGTATCTGTGTCTAATCTTATTAACCTTACTCTTCGGGCCACTTGCTTCTTTCTGGTTGGAAAGGAAATTGTTTTACACTCAATTTATACACACATTTTATTAAAGGAGTGCCTATCTTTTGCTCTAAGCTCTTCACAAGACCAGTGTTGCCAACACTCCCACTTTGATCATGGGTCTCGTGATATTTTGTGTTTTTCCTAAAGATCCAACTTCTAGAATTAGATTACTACCAGACAATCTCAGCTTTCACTTACCTAAAAAGCAAGTTTCTAGCCCTCACGGGTCCTGCAAAATGCTTTAAAATGTGAGGTTCATTAAGAGAGATTCCTGTTCATAATGGTGCCAAACTACTGCTTCATAACTGGTAAACTTAATAAAGGATCAAGCACAACTAAGCTTCACAAAAAAAGAAAGGCCACATAGTCTTGTGGATAGGGTGCTGTCAGAAGTGCCAGGTGATGTGGAGTCTGTCCCCCCCCCTTTGGCGCTGACCTGCTGTGTGACTTTGGGCAAGTCACTTTACTTCTGTGTTCTTGTTTTCCCTGCCCCCCCTTGTCTGTTTAGATTATAAGCTCCTCCAGGCCCTGATCTCAGTTGTGGCACCAGTAATACCAACAGACTCTTCAGAAACAATTCTTCGCTGAATCATCAACATAAATCATAACCCAGCAGCTAAAACCTTATCTCCAGTCTTCATGATCGCCCCTCATTGCTGTGAGGGTCTTTTCAAATATATAACGTTAGATAGCTCTATTCACCAACACAAATTGGCATAAAAAAGAGTCAGGGTTGAAAGTGTGTTTGAATGGAAACCAGTGGACGCCAAACAGCAACACTACAGGTACAAATATCCTGTTTCTTGAAGCAGTCCAAATGTTGGAGATAGAACTGGAAGAAAAATTTCCACCAGAAATGGTTTTTTTTTAATCAAAAATTATGTTCTCAACTAAATGGACTTTTTAGTAGAAAATGTTTTTGTGTCTAAACTGAAAACAAACATTTTTAGTTTTCCAACAAAAATCTGAATATTACTGACAAAAAAATGAGATCAAAACGAACACATTTTGTTTTTACTGGCATTTTTCACAGGGGAAATAATCTCATTTCCTGACCAGCTCTAAGCAGAATGTCTAGAAATAAACAATGAAGGCATCCAACCAGTTCACAACAGCCCTATAATCCTTTATCACTTACTGTTAACCCATCTGATTTACACAGATCAGTCAACCTCAATTTTGCTCATTCGTTATGATGATGATGATGATTATTTATTGGTATTATCATAATGTGTAGGAGCCTCAGTCATAGACCAGGACTCCATTGCGCTAGGCACTGTACGAACATGGGGAAATCTTGTTCTGTAATGGAAATATACTGTTGGATGTTTGCTGTTGGTTTTATCTACTGTTTACTGAATGTGTTGCAAAGACTTTGAACGGAATATAATTCTAGCTATAATCTCTAATCCTATGTCAGGGTTCTATTCATTTTCTCTAAGCATGATATCTTGGTGGAGTAGCAGAACATATTTTTGAACAGAACCTGGGATTGTTTAATCTCCTTGGTGTATAAACTATTTATGCTCATTCAAACAACTGGAAAATTCACAAGCAAAATTTTGTTAAAAAGAGTTGAGGTTGAGAGGGTCTTTCTGCGGAGTTCAGCTAGCAAACTATCTTTACAAAACACTTTACAACACTCCTTTAAAAAAAACAAATGTGAGAATTTCTGGAAATGTTAAAGGACCCAGCCAGTTCCTCACTGACATAATCCTCCATCCTTTACTCTCATCCCACCTGATCAACACCACTGACATCTAAAATTTGCAAAATTATATGCAAGTGTCAAATAGCTACAGTGCAAGGTGCTGGCACACAACTTATGCCCCACTTAAGTTCCATCTAAACCTTCAAAACAAGGGCTTAAGTGTGACGTAAATGATGCTCAGGCCTCTGCCCAGGGCGATTTCACCCAAGATTGTGAAATACTATTTCCTATTAAAGGGATCAATTTCCAATACATCCTAAAACCAACATACACTAGATTACTCACTACAGAAGGAAACTGCATAAATCAGTGGCTGAGGAGTATAATTAATATAGTTAAATATAAAATTTGCCACGCTGGCCCAATGTAGAGAGACAGGTCCATGGTTTGCTTTAGCCTTGTGCAGAAAAAAGAGTAAAACAGCAAACAAAGGGGAGCAAACTGACAAGCAGTCCTTGATTTCTAAATGAAGAGCACAGCTGTGGCCCTGGCTAAGGTGAGCCCTTGTTCTCCTGCCTGGAAGTCCCATATCACCGGTTGCAGCACAGGAGGGATAGCAGCCTCTGTGCCACTATTCTCCCATTAGTGCAGGTGGGTGTGGAGTGGATGGAGCTTTGACTCCACCCTGCCCCAATGCACTGGCCAGCACAGCTGAGCCTGTGCAGAGGGGGTGTGGTCAGTGCCCTTCCCCCAGACTTCCTGTCTGAGAATTTAAGCTACTTAAAGGTACAGTTCCCAGTTTCACAAGGGAAGCAATCTGTGCCACGTATAGGACAGGTACAGGTTACTTCCCCTTTAGGAACCAATCTGTAACTTACTGAGTAACAAACTTCACTGGTCTGCCCCTGGGGCAGCACACCTATGTGCTACTCCGTACTGGAGATTTGTGGCAATGTATCCCTAATCAATATAGCAAGATGCTCAGTTTCTCAGTTGCTCCAGGCTTCCTCTCCTGGGCACGGGGAGGGAGAACATTTCTCTCCCCCAGCCATTCTATGTCTCCCATTCTTTCTCTCAGGTGCTTGGCTGGCTGGTTCTTGCTCACATGCTCATGGTCATATGTGGGTTTGGGAAGGAATTTCCCCCCAGCTTAGATTGGCAGTGACCTCAGCGGTTTTTCGCCTTCCTCTGCAGCATGTGGGTGCGGGTCTCTTGCCAGGTTTATCTGGGTATCTTTCACTGCCCCTGTCAGTTCCTCTTATTCCCTGCTTGTGGCACATAACAGTCTAGTCTCCTTTGGGCTGTAATAGTTTGGTCTAATTTTGGTTGTTGGGTTTAGTTTGCGAGTGCTGGGTGGTGTTGGTGGCCTGTGATATTCAGGATGTCAGACAAGGTGATCCGATGTTCCCTTCAGGCTGCAGCTCTATGACACTATGACTTCAGTGGGAGAAGAGTGAGGCCACAGTGAGGGGGTTGGAAAATCTCTACCCTTACAGCACAATGGGCTAAAGAACCTTCTTCCGTCTCTAATTTCTACAATGTATCTCTGGACATTTTGAATAAATTGTTCTACAGTTAACATGCGTTACAGGAATAAAACAGCAAATAAATGGTGATTGTAGAATATGAAAAAGCTTATCGATTTCTTCTCTCTTTTTGGTGAAGCAATCGAAATTAATCTGCTCAAATACTTTGTTGATCTCAACTGAATGAGACATATCCTGCTAGTGAAGGCAGGGGGCTGGACTCGATGACCTTTCAAGGTCCCTTCCAGTTCTAGGAGATAGGATATCTCCATTAATTTATTTATTTTATTTATTTATCTTGTATTTTTTATCCAGTGTGATTTTTTCACGTCTGCCTAGTACTTAACCATACTGTATTACACCTGGATCTCTCTTCACGGATAACAACACTTATTGCACATTAATGTCTTACCAATGGATTATTAAATATGTGTTCACTGAGGGTTAAAATCTAATTTGTCTCCTCTAATCCCCACCCTTGGACACAAGCAGACACTAATAATTGTAAAGATGTCTGGAGTACTCCTGGATAAACACAGACTGAAGGAGTGTCCTACAAAACCAGTCATTTAACAGCCTCTAAATCTAAAACCATTAAACTGAGCAAAAGCAAGAGCTGAGTTTAATCACGTCTTTTACCTGCAGACATCAGCATTGAGAATTAGTAGAAACTAGAGGTGACCTGAAGCCAAAGTCTGGATCTGAAGACCCCTGAACTTTGGGATTCAGTCAGTACTGGGGTGATCCAGGTTTTATGTTGCCAACTCTGGTGAATCTGTCATGAGTCTTATGATATTTGATGGTTTTTTTCCTTATAGCCCCAGCTTCTGGAATCCAGTAATTATGGGAGAATCTCAGCTTTCATTTTGTTTTAAAGTACATTTCTAATCTATCCTTCATGGTTGCAGTGAAAAACAAGAGCGAATGAGCCCTAAAGGCTCAAAACCAAGGCAAATAAAAAGAACCCCCAATGAATTAGTTTTACAGCCTAATTAACGTTTAAATGTAATGTATAGACTCATAGAAGATTAGAGTTGGAAGGGACCTCAGGAGGTCATCTAGTCCAACCCCCTGCTAAAAGCAGGACCAATTCCCAACTAAATCATCCCAGCCTGGGCTTTGTCAAGCCAGGCCTTAAAAACCTCTAAGGAAGGAGATTCCACCACCTCCCTAGGTAACCCATTCCAGTGCTTCACCACCGTCCTAGTGAAAAAGTTTTTCCTAACATCCAACCTAAACCTCCTCCACTGCAACTTGAGACCATTACTCCTTGTTCTGTCATCTGCCACCACTGAGAACAGCTGAGCTCCATCCTCTTCGGAATCCCCCCCCCTTCAAGTAGTTGAAGGCTGCTATCAAATCCCCCCTCACTCTTCTCTTCAGCAGACTAAATAAGCCCAGTTCCCTCAGCCTCTACTCGTAAGTCATGTGCTCCAGCCCCCTAATCATGATCATGCGGACAGGTTTCTAACACATGATCTTTGAATGCTTGGGTTGGCAGTACTGGGAAAAAGTCAAGTAGGTGTCTGCAATGAGGTCTTACTTTACTGCACTTTTGCCTTGTCTTACAGCAGGCTCATCCCCCAAAATGGACAAATGCACAAAGCCATGGCAGCTTCTAAAAAATTTGTTCTTAATGTGTAAATTTATCAGAAAATCAATCAAGGTTACCTGGTATGATTTACATCTGGTTTCCCATGGTCTCTGTGCTCAAACTGTGATAAAAGGAGAGTGGGTTAAACATGATTATGCGGACTGTGAAATGACTGATCAGTAATTTGTTTTCATTTGTTTACAATATATTCAGTAGTAACTGAATAAAACACATTGAGGAAACAGCTTGGCTTTTCTGGGAGGTTGCTAAGGCTGTCAGGTTTCTAAAAGGGAGAAAAATTGAAAACACTGTGTTCAGAAAATCTTCCCTATTCCAGATCTTCCGCCCTTTAATGGATTTTAATTTTAATATCTGGTATTAACAGGCATTAAAGGGAATCAATTCCACAGCTCAGTGGCCTGGAGAATAGGCCCTAATTCAGCAAAGCACTTAAGTACATGCTGACCTTTAAGCACATGCTGCAGTCTATTCCATAATTCAGCAGTGCTCAAGTACGTGTTTTACTTTAAATGCATGTTTAAACCACTTTGACTTCAGTAGAACTTAAGCACACACTTAAAGGTAAGCATGTACTTAAGAGCTTTGCTAAATCAGTGCAGTGGTGCAAGTAGAAATCATTTTTGCCGGTACGCTGCACTCATGGGAGGGACACGAAGGGGGGGCACATGACCTCCCCAGCGGGGAAAGGAGCAGAACGCTGCCAGCTCCTCCGGTGGCTGTACTGCCCCCAGCAGGGCCGGCCCCAGGCACCAAGCACCCAAGCTGGTGCTTGGGGCGGCACCTGGAGGGGGGCGGCGGCGCGGC
>NW_020697707.1:591524-679749 GCF_002925995.2 Terrapene triunguis | reverse complement strand
GGGGGGGGGGCGGCCGGAGGCTTTTTCGCCTGGGGCGGCGAAAAAGCCAGAGCCGGCCCTGGCCCCCAGCCCCGCCTCCCAGCCCTGTCCTCCAGTGGAGCTGCTGTACAGACAGAGGAGACACAGGTCCGTGGAAGGGCAAGGGGTGGGGCTGTGGACGGGTTCCTCCTCTGTCTTTCTGGTACGCCATACCAGCTATAAATATCTTATTGGTACGGCACAGCTTTTCCAGTGTAGACACACCGTTCTTCACAGGGACCATAAAGGTTGAAAACAGGCGAAAATCCTCAGATCTCCAACAGGGATGACTAGAATTCCCCACAGTCCTTGGATTATAAATACATTTTCAAAAGCACTTACGTGGTTTCAGAGTTTGAGTCCCATTGACTTCCAATACAATGTAGCATCCTAAGTGACACAGGCACTTTTGAAAGATTTACCTTCCGTCTAATTTCTGACCTTTTCTATCACTTTTTAGGCACCTGTCACACCTTTTCCCCAATGCTGTTGTCACAGTGAAGTATATTTCTGATACTTTCATCTCTTTGTAAAAGCCAGGAAAGATGCGCAGCATGCAGACATCTCCTTTTGTAATTACAGACGCTCCATAGCAAAGGGCCCAACAATTGCTCAAGTATGTCCCCATAGCACCCTCTACTGCTTCAGGACAAAAAGCTTCTGAGTTGATTTAACCTTCACCAGATGTGTGTTGCAAAAAGAGGCAACTCAGATGATTTACAGAAGAAATCTCTTCTATCTTCAGCTTCCCTTTTCTAAAAGGGCAACCCAAAATGTGGCTTTGCCTTTTTTCCTGAGCGGCTCGCCCATGCACAGTCCACATGACTGAGCTGACATTTCATAACAAATGTTTCAATTAAAACAACGTCCAAACCAGTGCCATCAAGTGTGACAAGCAAGCTAACAACAATAACTTACTATTTGTAGGTGATAAAACAAAAGCACCTTGTTAATTAAACCAACAGATTTCAAGCTGCCTATTATAGGAGTGAGTAATAAAACATGCTTAGGAATTTTCTCAACTGTATTCTTTCAAGATAAACATCCAAAGTCAACCCCCATGAAGAAAAGGTTTCATTTCACCCCCGCACAACATACTGTACATGTGCGTTTTGACAAAGACACACAAAGAAGAATCTTGAGGTTCTTTCCACACACATCTCTAACCTCGTTGACTTTCTTCTTGAAAACAGGTTTCTTGCAAGCGAGGAAAGACTACAGAAATAGTTGTAAAAAAAACAGAGGGGAGTGTGGTCTGTCTTTATCTTCTGAGGGCTGTGAGGCAGTCTGCTTCTATAACATTCCCAGTGTATGCATTCGTTATCACACACCAAGCCTCCAAGGAAGTGTTATACATTATACATACCAGTATATAGAATGTTGTCAAAATGGTCTACAAAGTGCCTATAGGGTATGTTACATGCAACACGCCTGGATCCTGGCTATCTTATTCCATCACTCCCTTTGGTCAATCCACACCTCCAGAGGAAGCACCCTGGGCTTGATCCAACACCAATTAAAGTCAGTGGGACGGGCGATCTTATTGCCTTCAGTGGAGACTGTATTGGGCTCTCTGTTTCTATCCTTCTTCCATACTTAACTTCATCATGCCTTTTATCTGCTCTTTATACTACTAACCTCCCCCCTGCCATCTCCTACACTGAACATTCGCCTCCCCTTTAACTCACATTTTTCCCACAAAGCCTTTTCAATGATTGTTCTTACACACCCGGATGTTTGCACACAAGCACTCACTGATCTGTGTCTGATCTGTTTTGTCTGGGTCTCAACTAGCTTGGAGGAAGCTTGTGGCAAACACCGCACCTTCAGCTTTGTTAGACTACAGCAAAGAAACAGTTAAATAACAGTGGCATCTCTGGGATTATTCAGTTTCAACTGTGCATATTGGGTACATTTTTCAAAAGCACCCAACTGATTTAGTAGTAAGAGTCCCACTGAAAGACATAGGCTCCTAAATGACCTGGGTGCTTTTGAAAATGTTGGCCAATATGTAATTACTTCATAATGAGATAGCAGGACACCATACTGGACCTAACAGAACAACATTTTACTCTCAGGTGAGCAAAGCACTTTGGATTGACACTGGTATGACATGGGTCTTGCACAGAGCTTTGCACATTATCAGTGCTCCACAGATAATACTAATGACATATTATTTTACTCGGTATAAAAACTCCACCTGCTCTGCTCTCTTAGGGCCTGACTCAGCAAAGCACTGATATGTTGTGATGCTCTGTACCTTGGGGAAACACCCAGTACCCCCATGTTCATCCTTGTAAAATGACTGTGTAGTATCCAATGCAAAGTTTGCCATGTCGGGTGTCTTCGGAAGGCTCATGATGCACAGAGCATTGTTGTTATAGTGATGTTATAGTAATTGTTATAGTAATGTTAGAGGTTGTAATTTCATGTATATAGTTATGAGGCTGAAAATGTGTCCTTGTGGCTTTAAACAAGCCCAGGCACAAACTCTCCAAGAGCAGAGGGGCAGTTCACACCTCATCAGGGCATGTATGGGACAAACCCAGCCCAGTCTCACAGGAACAAAGGACACTGGCCTAGGCAGCTTCAAAGGATCTGTTGGACTCTTGAGTGAGTCACCCCCCTTCCCTTGGTCAGTTTGGGACTGTGATGAGGTAATGCTCACCTGATTGTGAAGAGGGGGGGCAAAGCCAAGAGGGAAGAAAGAACATGGTAAAAGGAAGAGATGTTTTCCATACTCTTCCTCTCTCTTCCAGCTCCATCTACAGACACCAACACCAAGCGACTGAAGCGCTGATCAAAAGGGAGAACCTGGCTGAAGGACAAACAGCCAGTCTGTGGTGAGAAGCATCTAAGTTTGTAAGGGCACTGAAAGTGTTAAGATCAGCTTAGAATGTGTTTTGCTTTGATTTCATGTGTTGTTTACTTATGCTAAGCAATCTGTTCCACCTTGTATGTAGCTGGGACACTCAGAGTACTTTTCCCAGACCTGAAGAAGAGCTCTGTATAGCTTGAAAGCTTGGCTTTGTCTACACTGGCAACTGAACAACAAAACTTTTGTAGTTCAGAGGTGTTAAAAAAACACACACACACCCCGAAAGACAAAAGTTTTGTGGACGAAAAGTGCAGGTGTGAACAGAGCATTGTCAGCAGGAGTGCTCTCCTGCCCACAAAGCTTGTACGGCCGCTCGTCGGGGGTGGAATTTTTTTGTTGGCAGGAGAGCTCTCTCCCACCGACAAACAGCGGCTATACTGCACGCCTTTTAGCGGCATGGCTGTAGTGGCACAGCCGTGTCATTAAAAGGTGTGTAATGTAGACTAAGCCCTTGTCTCTCTCACATTGGTCCAATAAAAGATATTACCTTGCCCACCTTCTCTCTCTAATATTAATGATATTTGTGTGGTTCTCAGCACCATAGGACCTTGGGATGACGGCCCTGGCTTCAAATGCAATGCAAAATGGTTCCTACAGATAGTAACGTATCTAGCCCCCATTGTTGTAATATCTGAGCCCCTCCAAATATTTCATGTATTTATCCCCTCAGTAAGGCAGGGCAGTGCTATTATCCCATTGTACAGATGCAGGTGCAGAGAGACTGGGGTTTGGTCCACACTAGGATTTTACACAACCTAAGGAGACATAGCTATACCGGCCTAGCCCCCCACGTAGACAGAATTCTTCTGCCAACCTAGCTACTGGCTCTCGGGAAGTGGATTACCTCCTACGGCAGCGGTTCTCAAACTTTAGCAACCCAAGAACCCCCATTTTGATTTAAAATTTTTCGTGGACCCCCAAACCACCCCTGCTCAGCTCCAGGCCATGCCTCCACTCCACCCTTTCCCCCAAGGCCCCACCCCACCTCTTCGCACTCCTGCTCCACCCCTACCCCTCCTCTTCCCTGCCTCTTTTTGTCCCCTCCCCTGAGAGTGCCCCATTCCTGCTCCTCCCCCTCCCTCCCAGCGCCTCCAGCATGCCGCTGAACAGCTGCTCCCTGGCATGCAGGAGGCACTGGGAGGGAGGGGCAGAAGTTGATCAGTGGTGCTGGTGGCCCTGGAAATGATTCCGCCCCCTCCCTGGAGCGCACCCGAAAAAAGGGGGGGGTGGAAGGCTGCCAGAAAGATCCCATGGGGACTATTGCACCCTGAATCCATTGAAGCAGCTCCGCAGAACCAGACTGGTGCTCCGAGGATCAGGGAGTCTAATGGCCTTCTCGGTGACCTCTCCCACCTTGAGCTCTGCAGATTGTTGAACAGCCAGTCCTCAGGATCTGGCCCTTGCTACTTATCAAAGACAGGTTAGTCTGCACCTACGGACCCAGTAGTTCTGTGCTATCAACTTCCAGCAGCCAGCTTGGAAAACCAGCCTATGTCAAAGCAGCACTGCCAGCCTCTGAACTCACCTGACTGTCCTTGGCCCCCTGTTGCTTCTTTTTCTGTTTGAATAAGAACTTAACTGTCTCCTTGCTCTGAATGCAGCAAGAGAAAACTCCCACAACTATCCCTCTTTCTCATTACTCTGGGGAAACCCAGCACAGGGGGAAAATTAACATTCAAACTCTTACCATTTGGCCCAAGCAGGAACTGAATGAGCAGCACGAGAGTTTGCTACTGGTACCATCAGGGGCGGCTCTGTGTTTTTTGCCACCCGAAGCACGGCAGTCAGGCGGGCTTCAGCGTCATGCCTGCGGGCGGTCTGCAGTCACGCAAATTCGGCTGCATTTCTGCGGGTGGTCTGCCGGTCCCACGGCTTTGGCGTACTTGCCACCGAATTGCCGCCGAAACCGTGGGACCGGCGGACCTCCTGCAGGTACGCTGCCGAAGGCCACCTGACTGCCGCCCTCACAGCGACCGACACGCCGCCCCCCGCGGCTTGCCGCCCCAGGCACGCGCTTACTGCGCTGGTGCCTGGAGCCGCCCCTGGGTACCATGCTAATTACAGACAGCATTGCAGAGCCCATGTCTTCAGAAATCATGAGTCAAGTCCCCAAAATCATGAAAATGGCTTTAAAACCAAGATATTAAAAAAGCAAATAATACATTTGTGGGAAGGGGTGTCTTTTTCTTTGCCTTTTGGTGTTTGAGCCATTCGGGTTCACGTTACTAAACTTTCCTCTGCGACCAAGTGCTAGAAACTTACTTTTTAACAAAACAAAACTCGAGTCTCACATGATTGTCTGACTGCAGAAGCTGGGGTCTATAAGGAAAAGCCCCAGATACCACATGCCTTCCAATAGGATCATGAGAGTTGGCAACAATAAATGAGGGTGCATCAGTGGCATGTGCAGGAAACTGGTCAACGCTGTTTCCAGACATCTTTAATGTGGCTGCTGTCCTTAACAATGGTGTTTGGACTCATTCTGGGACCTGTTTGGATGGCTAAAAGGCAGCCAATGTGAACACGCTATTTAGTGGGAAGGGAAGAGGTAAAACAAGCAAGTTCCTGGCTAAATGAATGAATTTGAACTTCTCCATCCCAGTTGTCAGTGTGGGTGTGAACCGTAGCACTGCCGCCCTGGGAAGTCTGCACTGTAACATTCCAAGGGACTACTTGCTACAGGCAATGCAAGGGGCACAGAGTCTCTTTCCTGGTGACAAGCAGTAGCAGCTGCCCCAAAGGAGAGGAAGAAGAACACATTACTAAGGTTACTTCCCGGGGGTCTGTAATTCCTCGAAACAAATTACCTCTGTGCCACGGATTAAGAACAGATGTAGCAGGATCCAGCTGCCGGGAAGCCTTTAGTGCTTTGTAGCAAAGTGGCCATCACCCAGCACCCCGATGACCCGAGGGCAGCCCTGCATACAGCCCTTCACCTCCGTTTCCCTGCTTGGATCCCCAAATAAATCCCACACAGGGTTTTCCAGTCCAATCACAACAGGATCTGATTTATTAATGTAAAGTTCAAAGCTAAACAAAGAAGCCTTCCCTCCAGCCAGACACAGCCCCAACTCCCCTGGTCCCGTCAGAGCCCTCCCTGCCTAGCAGGCTAACCCCTGCCTCTCCCAGCGGGAGCAACTCCCTTGGTCTCAGGGTCTGCCCCACAGGAGCCCCTCTCACTTTCTGCAGTCTCACTACAGCCTCCTGAGCGTCCCCTGACTGCTGCCACCTTGCGTCCATGATAGGAAATTGCCTGATTCCCCTCAGGTGGGCCTTTTCTGTCAGCAGGGTTGAGTTGCCCCAGGCTCTCCAGCCCAAGGGCAAGCCACCAGTTACACACTAATACCAAAGAACAGGCGGACAGAAGAGTTTAATAAGATCTACAGGGTGGCCAGGTAGCATTCTCTACCTCACAGCTTTATGGGTGTGGAGAAAAAAAAAACATTGGGGGCCATGTCTGCTTAGCAGATAATGGAAAACCAGGGCTCCCTGCTCACCGGAGACTTCTACAAATACAATGGCTGGCGGCATGGTGGGGAGGAAGCCCGTGGCTAAAGCAGCAGTAGTGTTAGTATTGCAGAGGCATCTATGGATTCATGGTACATTCCAATTAAGTCTTAACATAAAGGGCCAGATGCTGAGGTTTCTACTCAGTCCTTACTAAAGCAAAACTACTGCTGATGTCACTGGGGTAGCCCCATAGCTGGTGACTTCAATGGAGCTACACCATCAGAGCTGAGGATCTGGCCCTGTCTAAGTAAGAACCTCGGGAGCGATACTAGGGTGACCAGATGTCCAGATTTTATAGGGACAGTCCAGATATTTGGGGCTTTTTTTTTTATATGGGCTCCCCCACCCCCTGTCCTGATTTTTCACAGTTGCTATCTGGTCACCCTAAGCGATACCCCCTTAGCAGGCTTCCAAGTTGGAGTCAAGGAGAGTCCATCTCTGTGTGATGAAGCCCCACGGAGAGGGAAAGGTAGATGGAAAGTTCCTCTGGAATATAACCTGGGTCCAAGAAAGGCGCTTCCTTTGTAAATATGGGGCCAGATCCTCAGCTGGCCTAACCTGGCACCGCTCCACTGACATCAATGGAACGATGGCCAGTGACACCAGCTGAGGATCTAGCCCATACTGTGCACCCAGAGCATGGGCACCAAGGCATGTGGCACCAGTTTTCATTTTGTTTGGGATTGCTTGGGCTATTCCATGTGGCGCACAGCACACTTTGCACTTCCCTCCTAACCTCCCCTATATTTCCCCTTAGCCACCTCTGGTCTAGTCTATGCAATATAGGTTCTTATGCCTCCCAGAGAGGGGGCAAATTTTAAGCAGATTCTACATTCAATCTGGAAAAGAACCTCCTCGGCAATTCTCTAGGCATCTCCTTAACCGATTATTTTTTTAAAGAAGATTATTAATGAAGCAGCAGCAACAACTTCCATAAAAGAGTCTCCCATTCAGCCTTGTAGGTGCTTGTTCTTGCACTGTGCCGTCTGTGTCCCAAGGCAGCCTTTGGACAATGAGGAATGTGAATGGAATAGCAGAAAAATCCTCTGCCCCAAAAGTCCCCTTTTCTCTGCCTTTAATTAAAAAGAAAAGCAAAAACCCAACAATATAGCCTTTAAAATTATGAATGAAATGTTTCCAGCGTTAGAGGATGCGGCAAGGAGCTCCTTGTCCTTTTTTGGGGGGGAGGGAAGGGTAAGGAGGGGGCTTTCATTCATAAGAAGAGTGATTCACGCCAGAGTTATGCTGAATGTGCAGCAGCAGCCCCCACCCACCTACCTGGCATGGATACTTACCCTGTGACAATATTGTTTGAAAAAGTCAAACAAGTTCATTAAGCAAAACTTGGGAGGGAAAAAAAAAAAAGTCAACACGCCTCTGCTTTTACTTGTCTGGACAAAACCAGAGCCGAGTTTTCATTTTTTTCCTTTTGGTCAGAAAGTGAGTTTGCTTGGAATGGCATAATTTTGCAGAAGGGTGTAAATGAAGGGGATTTTCAAGCAGCAAGACAATGTCCATTCTCTGGGACCAAAGGCATCATGCACGTTGATTAGACCAAAGCTTAACAGCAGTAGTTCAATTCTCAGGAATACTGTACTGTAAACAGAGAATGTCTGTCAATATTTATATACACAATGCCTGGGGACATATACACTGCTGCTGAGCTCTGACTTGTTTGAAAGAGCTCGTGAAAACATGGGGCAGTGCTAAACACCATACCAAGAGAACAGTCTGACATTGAAACCTTCTCAAGTGCTTTGTTCCGAAATCAAGGGCACCAAAGTGTGGAATGTATTTTGACAGGAGTCTCTCTTTCAGTGTCAGATATAGCGAGAGCTATTGTTCATTGTCATTGCCCTGAAGCACATTCAAATGTACACAACATATGGATATCTCTGTGAAAAGAGTATCTCAGCAAAAACTTGAAGGCCTTACTACATGACAGTTATTAACTCGAGGCAACAGCTATGCATGCAATTTACCCAATGAGCATGCGGATTTACACCATTACAGTATTCATATTATACTGGGGCAACAGAGTCCTTCACAAATAGCTGAGAAAAAAATTGGCCAATATTTTAAAGAGTGACTAGTGATTTTGGGTTGCCCCTCTATTTGGGTGCTCTACTTGGGACACCTTAAGGGGGCCTGGTTTTTAGAGAGTGGGTGCTCTTCATTTTCTGAAAACCAAGTCTTGTTAAGATGTCTCAAGTTGGACACCCAAAATCACTAGCCAGTTTTGAAAATGTAGGGCCTCATTGTGAATGGAATACCCCAAATGGACCCTTGGAGGCACATTTCAGGTGCTTAAAGATGCAGATAGGCACCTAATGGGATTTTCAGAAGCGCTGAGGTGTCTAACTCCCACAGATTTCAACCTTTTCATTGAAAAAGCGTTTTGACAAAAGAACTGACCATCCCTTCTGTACATTGTCCTGGAGGCCATGTGGCTGTGCCTGATCTCTCATCTGAGTGACACAGGGTGCACCCATCAGTAACATGCCTGAGGCAGCAGAAATTCAGCACAACATTCCAGATTTTACATAACAGTACCACACTGCCAACAGTAATGGAGTGGCCCCTTCACTAGAGCAAGACTGGCCTGATCAGATGGTTAATATAGGGCTAGACTGCAATCTGCCACCGGGAGCCGGGGGTAGCACAAGGCAGGCAGAGCTTCTGCAGAGCTCCCCTTTCTGCACACATACTTGCAGTAACAGTCCATCTGCAACCTTGCCCTCTTCCTCCTTGGCAAAGCAAACACCCCCAAAGAGGCAAAGAACAGTCTCCAGTGGAGGGAGCATCCTGCACCATTCTAATGGATGGTGCAGAACGTGTATGTGTAGCCAGCACCCCGGGGAGAGACGCCTCTCCTGGTGCTCCCCCAAGGCCAGGGAAGCTCTGCACTGCCCCCTGATTGTGGCTCTCTGCAAACTGCAAAACTGAACCCATCATCATCACAGAACTATAGCTAACTTGGCCAGACCCTCAGTTGGTGTAAACTGGACCAGCCCCAGCAAAGGCAAGGGGATTGTTCCAACTCTGAGGAATGAAATTGCTTGGGAAGCTAAGAGTGGGAAGGGAGATGGTTCTGACAACTCCTCTTGTACGAGGAGTCTGTGAATCTAGTGGGGAGCAGATACTTCACCAACATAGGGTCTCATCCAGAGCCCACTGAAATCGATGAGACTCTTTCCTATTGCCTTCATTGGGCTTTTGTCCAGCCCCTTAAGTGATGAATGAGATAGAAACCCCCACCTTACCTACTAACACAGAGTTAGGGTTAACCCCAAACGGGTGATCCTTCAGCTCATGCAAGTGGTCCCATTGGCCTTCTCCATCAGGCCCTGTTCACATATCTGATTCCAAATGCAATCCAATTAAATGAATGGTAATACTAATAATATATAGCACATGTCATCAGTAGGTCTCAAAGCACTTTACAGAGGAGGTCAGTATGTCCATTTTATGTTGGAGAAACGGAGGCACAGAAAGGTAACATGATTCACCCAAGGTTGCAGAGAAATAGAAACCTGGTCTTCTGACTCTCTGGCCAGTGCTCTAGTCACCAGGCCACTTGTAATGTGGGATTTTTTTGCACTCCCAGTTTTTCTACTGACCTCCGGAGCAAGGAATTCACCCCCTATTTCTAACTCTTTGGCCATTGGCCAGGTTTAAGGATAAACTGTAATGCCTCTCTCAGATCCATGATGGTGTCTTGTAGCACCCAGCTACCACAATGACGGATGTGATATAGACAGACAGATGATAGCTAGTATAGATCCTGTGTTCCCTAATCATTAAGCCCCATCCACTCCTAGTAGTACAAACCCTCATGGATTTTTATTACTAAAAAATGTGACTGTAGGGGAAAGTTAGATTTTACTTCTACATATACATGTCTGCATTTGACCAATGTCCAAACTGCCAAAAGCAATTACAGTGTATTTTACTGTACCCCTTTTGGAGTAACATGAGCAGCAAGAGTCATCTGAAACTAGCAGATATTTTACACATACTTTAAAGAGGGGCAAACTGCTTTTTTAAAAAAAATCAGTAAAAGAGTAATATGATTCTGGGCTGAGATTTTTGTATACAGTCTGGCAATGCATTTCCACAAATGACTAGTGAGTTTGGAGGCCCAAGTTCTTGGGTGCCCAACTTGAGACACATGGTTTTCAGAAATCACTGAGCCCAGCCCTTTCCCCTGACCCAAAATCAGGCCCTTTCAAGGTGTCTGAGGTTGGGCACCCACAGTGTTGCCAACTCTCATGATTTTGTCATGAGTCTCATGAAAAGTATTGTTTTCCTTAAAGCCCTAGCTCCTGGAGTCAAGTGGCTATGTGATGATTTTAGCCTTCATTCTTAAAGAAAAAGTAAGTTTCTAGCCCCTGTGGCTGTGGAGATAGCTTCAAAATGTAATACCCTAGTGTACCTCGAAGGCTCAAGAAGCAGAAGGCAAATAAAAACAAATAGCAAATGTATTATTTTTACATAATTTCGTGATTTTAAAGCCAATCTCATGATTCTTGGTGAGCCTGACTCATGATTTTGAACATTTGGGGTTGACAATACTGCCCCCAAAATCACTAGTTACTTTTGCAAATCTGAGCCTCTGTGCGTGTAGTTTCTCTACACAGCACATTTCCCAGGCATGTTTGCTTTTGAAATATCCAGCCCATTCTCTCCTGGTTCATCCTGAGTGAATCACAACACACAGGTTACTACTGTACAACTTTCTGTCATGATGCAAAGGAGAAATGTGTTGGTTTTCTGCCACCTAAACTATCTAATGAATTATTTTCCTTCCATTACTAGTGTTGGGATCTTTTATATGTGCCTTCAGTGTATAATGTTTTCACCCCTCAGCCACAGTCAAATGCTACAACAGTAATAAAAAGACTTCATAAAAAAGTAACACCTTTGCTTTTTAACTCAAAGGCTTATCTTCCTGACAACAGCACTTAAGTGATTTTTATCAAGAATTAGATTGTTCTTTCTGCCAAAATGCATTTAAGCCCTGATCCAGGGGTCTTAGTATAATTTCTACTACATGCTTTTCTTTTTCAGGTCTTCCCAGTTGTGTAATTTTCCTTTTCATTGTATTTGTTTACTCCAGCAGACAGACATTCTTTGATAAGGGAGCTGGCCAGCTGCAGTAGATTTGTATGAAATTTGCGCTTAATAGACAAACCGAATTTCTGTGTGACCCTGGCCAAGTCACATAGCCTCTCTGTGCTCCATGGGGATTATAGCACTGGGTATTGTGAGGATAAATACATTAAAGATTGTGATGAACTTTGAGATCTATTGATGAAAAGTGCTATATAAGAACTAGGTATTATTCTTAATTATTATTATTATTATTATTATTATTATTTTATTATTTCTACATGGATGCAGAAACTATTAATTAGCAGCTTACTGAAGAAAATACATACCGATGGCTGGTCCACACTAGGAACTTACATCAGTAGAGATATCTCTCTCAGCGGTGTGAAAAATCCACACCCCTGAGAGATGCAGCTCTACCAACCTAACCCTCCAGTGTAGACAGTGTTAGGTTGATGGACCCAGCTACCACCTCATTGGGAGGTGGATTACCTGTGATGTGTCGACATTGGAGCACTACAGTGACACAGCTCTAAAATTTTAAGTGTAGACATACTTTTAATGTAATCTATTAGAACCAGTTGTTCATAGATTTAAAAGGCAGAGTACACCATTGCATTGGTGATCAGCTAGTCTGACCTCTTGCATAGCACGGGCCAACGCATTTCATCCAGAGATTCCTACATCATGCCCGTAACTTCTTACTGAGCTAACGTATCTCTTTTAGGAAGACATCCAGTCTTTATTTAAAGACTTCAAGCAATGGAGAATCCATCTAGTCCCTAAGTAAGTTGCTGCAATGGTTAGTTACCCTCAGTGTTAAAATTTTGCACCTTAGTTTTAGGATCAATTTGTCTAGCTTCAGCTTCCAATCACTGCATCTTATTATGCCTTTTTCTGTTAAAGTGAAGAGCTAGCTGTGATCAGAAATCTCTACCCCATATAGGTACTTGTAGACTGCGATCAAGTAATCTCTTAACCTTCCCTTGGGTAAGCTAAATAGATTGAGTTTCTTTAAGCTCTCGCACTAAACCATGTTTTCCAGACCTCAAATCATTCTTGTAGCTCTTCTCTGAAACCTTTTCAATTTTTCATCAACCTTTTTGATGTGTGGACACCAGAACTGGCCATATTATTCCAAGATTCTATCCCATAGGATGCTCAGTAATTCCCAAATCTCAATCTTCACCTCTTCCATTCATCCTCTCCTGGGTCATGTGGAGTGAAGGACTTGGCTTTATACAGTGATATTCCAGGGAGCTGTATCTCCCCAGAGCGAGTTAACAGTTCCCCCAGCTACAGAGACTGACAGTCTGACCTCCAGCACATTGCAGGCCACAAATCTCACCCACCCACTCCTCTAATAGACCCTTAACCTCTGGCTGAGTTACAGAAGTCCTCACATCATGATTTAAAGACTTCAAGTTAGAGACTCCACCATTTACACTAGTTAAAACCTGCAAGTGACCTGTGCCCCATGCTGCAGAGGAAGGTGAAACCCCCCTCAGGGTCTCTGCCAATCTGACCCAGGGGAAAATTCCTTCCTGACCCAAATATGGCAATCAGTTAGACCCCGATCATATGGGCAAGACCCACCTGCCAGACACTTGGGAAAGAATTCTTCCCCATCTAGTGTCCCACCATTGGCCATTGGGAAATATTTGCTGCGAGCAGTTGCAGATCAGCTACATGCCATTGTAGGCAGTCTCATCATACCGTCCCCTCCATAAACTTATCGAGCTCAGGCTTGATGCCAGCTAGGTTTGTTGCCCCCACGGCTCCCCTTGGAAGGCTGTTCCCGAATTTCACTCTGATGGTGAGAAACCTTCATCTAATTTCAAGCCTAAACTTCTTGGTGGCCAGTTTATAGCCATTTGTTCTTGTATCAGCATTGGCCCTTAACTCCTCTCCCTCCCTGGTATTTATCCCTTTGATGTATTTATAGACAGCAATTATATCTCCCCTCAGCCTTTTTTGGTTAGGCTAAACAAGACAAGCTCTTTTAGTCTCTTCTCATAAAGTAGGTTTTCCATTCCTCGGATTATCTTTGTTGCTCTTCTTTGCACCTCTTCCTGTTTGAATTCATCTTTCTTAAACATGTAAGACCAGAATTGCACAGAGTATTCCCAGATGAACTCTCACCAATGTCTTGTATAATGGTAATATCACTTCCTTATCTCTACTGGAAATACCTCACCTCATGCATCCTAGGATTGCAATAGCCTTTTTCACAGCCGCATCACATTTGCGGCTCATAGTCATCCTGTGATCAACCAATACACCTAGGTCTTTCTCTTCCTCTGTCATTTCCAACTGATATGTCCCCATCTTATAGCAAAAATTCTTGTTGTTATTCCCTAAATGCATGACCTTGCACTTTGCACTATTAAATTTCACCCCATTTCTATTACTACAGTTTACGAGGTTGTCCAGATTTTCTTGTATGATATTCCAGTCCTCCTCCATATTGGCAATACCTCCCAATTTTGTGTCATCCACAATTTTTATTAGCTCAATCCCACTTTTTATGCCAAGGTCAGTAATAAAAATGTTAAATAAGACTGGTCCCAAACCAGTTCCTCCACTAGTAACCTCCCTCCAGCCTGACAGTTCACCTTTCAGTCTGACCCATTGTAGTCTCCCTTTTAACCACTTCCTTATCCACTTTGCAATTCTCATATTAATCCCCATCTTCTCCAATTTAAATAATAATTTTCCATATGGACCTGTATCAAATATTTTACTGAAATCAGGTCAATTAGATCTATGGCATTTCCTTTGTCTAAAAAAATCAGGTATATTCTCAAAGAAGGAGATCAGGTTGGTCTGGCGCAATCTACCTTTTGTAAAACCATGTTGTATTTTATCCCAATTACCGTTAACCTCTATGTCCCTAACTACTTTCTCTTTCAAAATTTGTTCCGAGTCCTTGCATTCAATTGAGGTCAAACTAACAGGCCTGTAGTTTCCTGGATCAATTTTCCCCCTTTTTTAAAAATAGGAACTATATTAGCAATTCACCAATCATAGGGTATGACTGCCGACTGAGCAGATTCATTAAAAATCCTTGCTATTGGGCTTGCAATTTCATGTGCCAGTTCCTTTCATATTCTAGGATAGAGATTTTCCAGGCCCCCCGATTTAGCCCATTAAGCTGCTTGAGTTTGACTGTCACTTCGGATGTGGTCATTTCTACCTCCATATCCTCGTTCCCACTAGCCACCCCGCCACTATCTCTAAGATCTTCATTAACCTCAGTAAAAATGGAGGCAAAGTATTTATTTAGGTGTTGGGCCAGGCCTAGACTATGTTTAATCTCCACCCCCATCCTCAGTGTTTAGCGGTGCCACTTCTTTTTCCTTGTTTTCTTCTTATTTATATGGCTATAGAACCTTTCACTATTAGTTTTAATTCTCTTTGCAAGGTCCAACTCTGCTTGGCTTTTGGCAGTTCTCACTTTATCCCTTCACTTTCTGACCTCCAGGAGGCAGCTTTCCTTGCTGAGCCTTCCCATCTTCCATTGCGTGTAGGCTTTCTGCTTTCTCTAAATCACCTGTTTCAGATGTTTGCTCATCCAGCTTGGTCTGCAACCCTTCCCTGTGAATGTTTTCCCCTGGCTTGGGATGCAGGCTTCAGATAGCTTCTGCAACTTTGACTTAAAGTAATTCCAAGCCTCTTCCACATTCAGATCTTTGAGTTCTTGAGTCCAGTCCACTTCCTAAACTAATTCCATTAATTTTTTAAACTTTGCCCTATTGAAATCAAAGACCCTTGTTGCAGATCTACTTTTGTTTATCCTTCCATTTAGTTTAATCAGAATTAGTTCATGAGCACATTATAAAGCCATATTGTTCAAGGCCAGAAGGGAGGACCCACCCAGATCATCTAGTCTGACCTCCTGCATATCAGAAGCACTAAACCCCATCCAGTTACCACCCCCGCATTCAGCCCAATAATCTAGAATAGATTAAGGTATTACAGTCCTCCAGAGACTAAACTATTATTTGCCCCAGGGTGGACCAAAGTGCACCAATGCCCGATGCCCCTGCAATGGCAGGGAATTGATTTGATGAACTATACCCAGATGTCAAGTATCAGAGGGGTAGCTGTGTTAGTCTGAATCTGTAAAACGCAACAGAGGGTCTTGCGTCTGATGAAGTGGGCATTCACCCACGAAAGCTTATGCTCATATACCCAGATGAACATTATACACCCTAACCCTAATAATTGTAACTGAGCTGTTGTTGGCAACTAATAGGGTCTGTGTGCCAGCACCCGTTCCAAAATAAGATCAAAGCACAGCCTGTCACATGTGACATTTTAATTTAAAGTCATATAGGGTAGGTATTTTCACATCCTTATTATGTGCAACTGCTCATGTGATAGCACAAAACAAGTTTGGAGGGTTTTATAATCTGCTTTTTTGCAAGTGTTTCAGTTTCACGATTACCTGCAATTCATGCTAGTCACATGCAGACAGCTCTCTGGAATAGAAGGATTAATGATGTGATAGTCTCTAAGATACCCATTTCCATCTGTACATCTTTATCTTCACCCTTATTACTGAACGGGAAATAGGCGAACAGACAAAGGAATCATATTTGAATGGTTTCCGTGCATGCAGCAGAACCAGCACCCATACCAGGCAGCTGGGTAAATGCAACTTGGAGAAGGAATCCATTCACCAGGCTGGAGATCTGCTTCAGGAAGTCTACTCCATGCCAATGCCTGGTGTAGGCTGGTATTTACATGTTCCCCCCAATCACTGTAGAATCTCAGGAGAAGTTCTGCAGAAAAGGACCTGGGGATTACAGTGGATGAGAAGATGGATATGAGTCAGCAGTTTGCCCTTGTTGCCAAGAAGGCTAACAGCATATTGGGTGGCATTAGTAGGAGCATGGCCAGCAGATTGAGGGAAGTGATTATTCCTCTCTATTTGTTTCTGGTGTGGCCACATCTGGAGTACTGCATCCAGTTTTGGCCACCCACTACAGAAAAGATGGGGACAAATTGGAGAGAGTCCAGCGGAGGGCAACGATAATGATTAGGGGCACATGATTTATGAGGAGAGGCTGAGGGAACTGGGCTTGTTTAGTCTCCAGAAGAGAAGAATGAGGGGGGATTTGATAGCAGCCTTCAACTACCTGAATGGGGGGTTCCAAAGAGGATGGAACTCAGCTATTCTCAGTGGTGGCAGATGACAGAACAAGGAGCAATGGTCTCAAGTTGCAGTGGGGAAGGTTTAGGTTGGATATTAGGAAACACTATTTCACTAGCAGGGTGGTGAAGCACTGGAATGGGTTACTTAGGGAGGTGGTGGAATCTCCTTCCTTAGAGGTTTTTAAGGTCAGGCTTGACAAAGCCCTGGCTGGGATGATTTAGTTGGGAATTGGTCCTGCTTTGAGCAGGGGGTTGGACTAGATGACCTCCTGAGGTCTCTTCCAACCCTGATATTCTATGATTCTATGATTTGAGAAAGGACTGTCTCTTACTGGATGTCTGTACAGTGTATAGCATGTTGGGACCTCAATGCACTACCCTAATGCAAATAATAAATACTAATAGAAGTAGTAGCAGAAATCCCACTGTACTGGGAGAAGAATTATAATTTGTAGCATTTATATTAGGAAATGCAGAAATCCCGAAGGAAAACACACCACAACCAACATAAATAAATCCTTTGTAACTCAAATTCATTTCCAAAATATACACCCATAGAAAAAGTGAGGTTTAGCGTTACATCCACTGCAGTCTTTTTCTAGAGGGGATAACCCTTTGGCCATTTTTATTTAGCTGTTACAGAAGCTGGCATGAGCTCAAAGATGTTGGCATAAACAATTGTTTAATGTTATGCTAAGAATTTTACAGAAGGTTTCCTAAGATAGGGCTGCTACCAACAGAAACAAGATGACTTTGCGAAGGGTAATTGGCAAGACAACCCCCACTCACAAGTAATTAGTGGTACCTCAGAAAATTTACTGTCCTCTACTGCTCAGTTCCCCTCCCACCCCCTAACAGAATTCCATATTTGCAGGATAAGATTACTTGACAAAAGTGACCGTATTGCTTTCATTTATCAAGATCAAGGCAAATATAACCTTATGCTTCAGGTTCACTGATTATCAGCTTGGGAAAGGGGGAAAAACAGACTCCCAGATATAGCACTGGACAAATAGATGGAGCTTGGGCATTTCACTCCTTCCTCTGAAACATCTGGGATTGCTGACCAGCCATGGAAAGCCTGACCGGAGGTCTGTCCTCATAGGGCAATATCTGTGTTCATGTTTGCTATCTGAGGCAGCACAGCGTTAGGAGCCTGTGTTCTAATCCTGGGTTTGCCACTGATTTTTGGTATGACCTTTCTGGGGCAAGTCACTTCCCCTTCCTGTGCCTGTCTCCCCCTCACTATGTGTCTAGCTTGTCTATTTCGTTTGTAAGCGCTTGGGGGCAGACATAGCCCATCACTTGGTATTTGTGCAATGGGGCACTGATTCTGACTGAGGCCGCTAGGTGTGACTGTAAAATACATAACTAGATAAGAAGTAAGTAGTATCCACCTATCTCACAGGGAGACTAGAAGGAATTATTAGCTGCTATTTGCAAAATGCTACCTATTATTAATTCTCATACATCAACAACTCTCACAGAGCCATTGTATCGTTTTGTACCTGAGTGGGACCATAACATTTAGGGAATGTTGCTGTTCAGCAGGTTTCCATGTTGCAAGGTCACAAATGAGCCTGCACTTTTTCTCAGAAAGCAAACTAATTAAAAATGAAATCAACCCCCTTTCTCCCTTCCTTGCCAGGCACAAAATCCTCCTTCAGACTCCATGGATCCTACCACTGAGCGCACCCCAGAGCCAATGGCAGAATGGGTGGCAGCACTGTCAGAGGAGTGGCTGCAACATGCACAGAAAAAAAGATCTTCCATGCATCTGGCTGAAAAACCATGAGAAACCCTGGCTTTCCGTACATGGAACCCATGTTTCTGTTGCGTTGTCCCCTGCTGTCGCCTGGCTAGTCCATATCCCCTTGGCCCAGTGTTGAGGGAGGCAAATGTGGCTAAAGGGCTGAATTTCACAGTTGTGTGTGGCTCTGGCAATAGTTTGTCCCCTTCTGTATGTTTTGTGTATAGCTTTCCATTCAAACATTCATTCTTCACTCTGTGTTTTCATTTTCTCTTTACTGTGGCAAGGCATAAACATATGTGAACAATTTAAAAAAGAACTTTTTTTTTTTGTATAATGCTTCTCAGTGTATTTAACACATTCATTTTGCTGCTGGTTTTCAGAGCATGAATGCTCAACACTATGAAAATTAGGCCCCTCCAAAGTGTCTCAGGTTGAACACCCAACGATGAAGGCATTCAAAATCCTTAATCATTTCTGAAAACCTTGGCCTTATACAGACCTAAAATTCAACTACCACTGTAGGGGCAGTGCATCTCCTCCCCTTCCCCAGCACTGCTTTGCCAGGACATGCAGGTGATCAGTGCGTTACTCATCTCATAGACAGATGAGGATCAGATCATGGATTTCACCCAGTGCCTTGCAGAGAACTGGCTGGTCATGTGATGCTGGATGTTCTTGTTTCCACATGTCATCATGTCACTTAAAGAGACCTAGAAATTCTTTGGTGAGCACTTCTAGAGATGTCGGGGGGCGGGGGGGAGAACAGAAGGATTCAGCAGTAGGATGCATGGCTCTGTTCTCATTCCATCTAAATGCCCTACTACTGGGGCTGTTAACAGCAGGATCTACCCTCTCTTATCATGATTATACTGTTGTTTCTATTATTTTCTTTAAGCTGTATTTATTAGACTGATTACTTTTTTCCAGTGGAAAACTGCAGTGCATTTGCACTGAAACATATACTGTGTTAATTCAAAAGAATTAAAATTTGTAGCTTTCCTAGTTATTCCCTCATTTTCACAGAATGTTTCTAAATGCTTCTTACCGCCCTCCTCTATTCCCCACCCCCACCCCTTCCTCCAGGGAAAATTTTGCATGCTTCACTCCCGCCCATAGCCATGCTCTGTGCTATTTCTGATGCTCGGGCTTCCCTTCCAGATTATTTCTGAATCCTCATATCAAAACATGCTCCATTTGGCTACTTTGTACTGGCATATTGAAAAATAGCTGGTGTCGCTAATCAAGTCCTCATTCCATATGGCAGAACAATGGTGCTGCAAGTCTCACTGCCAGGCCAAAGCGGAAGAAAGAAAGAAAGATCTCCAGCAGCACTTTTATTTTTAGCTTTTCTTTGCATTATTTATGAGCAGAAATGTTTGGGAATTTGGCAGTGTCACACTGGAAAATAAAACTGATTTGTCAAAATTATAAGCCCTATAACATGCTCCCTCCTCATATCTGTCTAAGTTTGGGTGAATTACAGCATATGTCCTGATAAAATGTCTAGATGAATAGAAAACTAGTGCATACCTATGGAGTATCGCTCTTTGGTCTACTGATCTTCTGTAAATATGGATAACCATGACAATCATCCCTAGAACCAGTCACTCAGGACCTGATCCTGCTCCCACTGGAGTCAACGGCAAACCCCTCTGTAGTATCTGTGAGGAAGCAGCCTCCGGTTTCAGTGAAATGCTTTTATGTGTTTAACTACACTTCTACCCCGATATAATGTGACCCGATATAAAATGAATTCGGATATAACGCGGTAAAGCAGTGCTCCGGGGAGGGCGGGGCTGCGCACTCCGGCAGATCAAAGCAAATTTGATATAACGCGGTTTCACCTATAACACGGTAAGATTTTTTGGCTCCCGAGGACAGCGTTATATCGGGGTAGAGGTGTATTATATTCATCACAATGGATGAAACCAGATTCAGTGTCTTAAACTCCATCTGTTTCCATGTCTCTCTCTAGCCTACTTCTGGTTGGATACCTACAGGGTCCACAAGATGGTCATTGTGCCACATTCCCATTGATGGCAGCAGGCTCAAGGCCTTGAATTGCAAAGTTGATGGGTAAGATTGCTCTGTATGTATTAAAATAAAATATTAAGAACAAAACCCAAGCAGATGGCATGGACAGTAATGTGATATGGAACATTTCTCCTCCAGGGGTGTGAGCCAGATAAATGATGAGTACCCTCTGCAAGGTGCTACGGGCATTCAACTCCCATGGAAGACAGTTGGAGCTGAGGGTGCTCAGCTTTCCCCAGGAGATGTTCTGCACCTCACAAGGTCAGACAAGAATTTTCCAGGCCAAGGCCCTGATCCTGTAAAACTTCAGTGGGATTTCACAGGCTTTCTAGGGTTTTCTTGGGAGTTTCCAAAGCACTCAGCAAAGGCCCAACAAACACAGTGAGAGTTTTACCATTTGCATCAATGGGGGCAGAGTTTGGCCAACTCTAAATACTTCTAAAAATCCCTCCCATAATGCTGAACTGAACATAATGTTATAAACTTGGCCATGCGCCGTACTAAAGAAGACAAAATGAGTTCAACAGGTCAGAGTGAGTGTGTGTGTGAGTGTGTGTGTGTGTGTGTGTGTGTGTAAGGGTTGAGAAGTCAGGAGCACAACCTGAGACACTTGGATGGATATAAGATTTGCCATTCATTTTTAAGTTACAGTTTTCTGTAATGTACATTTCTTGCCTTGCAGGGATACAAATGCCAAGTCTTTGCTACACTCTTCTCAAACACAGCCAGCAGAAATGTTCTAAAATGGAAAATCACTCCAGTAGAACAGATGTTGGCACTGATGAGCATTAAAAAGTTACTGTTTGCCAACTGTTCAATGTCATCTCACTTTTCTGCACTTTCCCCCTACGCTTAGCATAGGAGACAGTATGCTCCTCAGGGCATGGTAGGACTCCGCTGTCATAAATGCCAGGGTAAATCCATTGTCAATAGGGTTACAGCGCTGGAAAATGTATGTAAGTGAGAACAGAATCAGTCCCTGTGGCTTTATACCTGTCCATAAATCACTTATCACACTGTTATCACTATGCAAATAACAACACAATTATTTTTCTTATCATCTGTGTGTCTATAGGGTAATGGTTGGTGAGCATTGCACTGACTTTTTAACAGCTTCTTCTGTACTGCACGCTTACACAACACCCCACATTCAGGGGAATCTCGGAGACTTTATGTATGGAACTAAACTAATTAAGTCTCAGCATGAAGCCAACACCATCTGCTACCTCAGGGAGATGTTTGCTTTTTGCTTTTCCGTCTTTCACTGGTGTGTTCCCCTGTTTCTCTTTCTGGCACTCCCTTTAGAGCAAAACAGGCTGAGGTTATGTGGAATGTGTAGCAAGGCAACCCTCACCTTGGCAAGTTCAGGCAGACCAGTGTGACACACCCTGCTGGAAAAACTCACAATGGAGTCCTAGCATCACTCATTCTGTCAAGTCAGGGCAGAGAACTGCAAATGGGTCTGACCTGGCTGTTAGGACATGCTTTGCTGTTACTAACTGCTCTAGTTATAAAGTTCAAGAGCTAATGTACTGCCAAGCCCCAGAATGAGTAGAAGAGCGAAAAAAACCACTGAAACAAATCACTAATCCTCCAATTTAGGAGGATGTCCGGTTCTAAGGTTCAAATGAGAGATTTCAGGAAGATGATGGGGAAAGAAAGGGAGGTAAAGGAGACTGGCATCATAGAGGGCTACAGAAATACTTTGGAATAAACAGCATTAAGGAGATAAAGTCCATCTGACTTTTCAACTGACAGAAGGGATTACTGGTCAGCAAAACACCAGTCATCCAGCAAACCTGAACATGACCTCTCAGTGTGCTCTGGTGGCTAAGAAAGCAAATGCTACCCTTGGGTATACAGTATAAGCAGGGGTATATAGACAGAAGTAGTGAGAAGGTATTATTTCTATATATGGCATTACCAGAATACTGTGTCCAGTTCTGGGGTCCACACTAAGGATGCTAAGAAATAGGAAAGGGTTCAGCAGAGACCCACAAAAATGATTTGAGGTCTGGAAAACCTGCCTTCCAGAGAAAAACTAAAGAAACTCAATTTATTTAGCTTAACAACGAGACGGTTGAAAGGTGACTTGTTTACAGTCTATAAGAGGGCCCTGAGCCTAGCAAATGGTGAGTTTGGTGGCTCCTGTGACAGGAGAGATCTTAATGGACAGGATGGGCCAGGCCCCGCAAGATTTCTAGCTCCCACAAGACTTCCAGGCTGGTGATCTCATGGCATTTGGCATGAAATTTGGAGCAGTAAAAGGAGCCCTGTGCTCTGGGCCACTTCCTGTTTGCCAGCTTGACGAGCAGTTGACCCCCACCTTCCTTCCCTTATCTAGGTCACTGTGGGCTGTGCGAGTCACTGCTTTGGGGCTGGCAGGAATTTATCCCCATACCTCCAGATTGGCCAAGTCTGGTTGGGTTTTTCGCCTGCCTCACAGCAAGGAGTTTGGTTCCGAGTAACCAGAGGGTCGGGATTCTCCGCCTCCTGGAGGGCAAAGTGTGGACCTATGGGAGAGTCGTTTAGTGGTCATTACTTCTGGCAGGTTCCCAGTGCAGGAACTCGCTGATTTAGGCTCCAGATATAAAAAAAAGGTAACACAGTGGGCATCCCGAGAGCATCTCCTTACAAGATGGGGGCATGGTGTCTAACCCTTTGGGACAAACCAGGGACTGGCACACTCCCTGAGGGGACTGCCCCCGCCAATGCACTTTATGGTGGTGCTGTTGCAGGGTCGAGGTCATCTCTCGCCTCATCCCCCAAAAGAGGAAGGGATGCTAGCAGGCAGGTAGAGGCGCCCAAAGAACCTCCTACTGCAATGATTGGCTCCCCCTGCAATGGGAGCACCCTCAAGATTTGGCAAAGGGTCAGTGGGGTGCAAGTGACTGCATTGGGCTGTCCCACAATGGGAAACGGATGGAATTTGACTAATAAAGTTGCAACCTGGTTAAACCCTTCTTCCGGGCAGTGAGCAGACCAACTACCAACTACATGGTGACACAATTTCTGATCATTGATGGCTCTTTAATTTAGCAGACAAAAGGCCAAGAGCCAGTGATTGGAAGCTGAAGTTAGACAAATTCAGACTCGAAATGAGGTGCAATTTTTAATAGTCAAGGTGATTGGTCATTGGAGCAGCTTACTTGGGGATGTGGTGGATTCTCTGTCACTTGGAATTTTTAAGTCAAAACTGGAAGTCTTACTAAGGAGACACTCTAGCTCAATCAAAAGTTATGGGCTTGCTGGAGCAACCACCCTGTGAAATTTTATGGTCTGAGCTGTGTAGGAGGTCAGACTAGGTCAGGGATGGGCTAACTTTTTGGCCCGAGGGCCACATCTGGGAATAGAAATTGTATAGTGGGCCATGAATGCTCACAAAATTGGGGTTGGGGTGCGGGAGGGGGTGAGGGCTCTGGTTGGGGGTGCGGGCTATGGGGTGGGGCCAGAAATGAGTTCAGGGTGTGGGAGGGGGCTCCAGGCTGGGACAGGGAAGTAGGGTGTGGGGGGCTGAGGGCTCCTGCTCGGGGTGTGGGCTCTGGGGTGGGGCTGGGGATGAGGAGTTTGGGGTGTAGGAGGGTGCTCCTGGCTGGGACCAAGGAGGTCAGAGGGCAGGAGGGGGATCAAGGATGGGGCAGGGGGTTGGGGTGCGGGAAGGGGTGCAGGCTCTGGCTGGGGGTGCAGGCTGGGGATGAGGTGTTTGGGGTGCAGGAGGGTGCTCCAGGCTGGGATCGAGGGGGCGGGAGGGGGATCAGGGATGGGGCTTGGGGTGTGGGGAGAGGCTCAGGGGTGCAGGCTCTGGGCAGCGCTTACCTCAAGCAGCCCCCAGAAGCAGAGGCATGTCCCTTCTCCGGCTCCTACACGGAGGCACAGCCAGGCAGTTCTGCGCTCTGCCCTGTCCACAGGCACTGCCCCTGCAGCTCCCATTGGCTGCGGTTCCTGGCCAATGGGAGCTGCAGGGGCGGCGCTTGGGTCAGGGACAGCATGCAGAATGGAGCCCCCTGGCTGCCTCTGGCTGGAGATCCGGAGCGGGGCCACACCGCTGCTTTCGGGAGCCACGTGGAGCGGCCCCTGACCCTGCTTCCAAGCGGGAGCTTGAGGGCTGGATTAAAATGGCTAGCAGGCCAGATCCGGCCTTCCTGGCCGTAGTTTGCCCACCCCTGGACTAGATCATCTAATGGTTCCTTCTGGGCGTTAAATTTGTCCATCTTTAAAACCTGAAGCTTTTAGGTTTCTATCAAGCAAATTTCATTGCTTGGTCTGTGTTTTTTCCGTCTCTTCATTATACATAAAGGACCAGATCCTGAACCTTTTTTCAGTGGTCTGTAGAGTTTTTGCCAATTTACACCAGCTAAAGATCTAGCCCATAATGTTAACCTGTATTTTAGTCTCATTGACACGGTTTATTTGAGTGAGTTTATTTGGAAACCTGACTGCACCACACACATTCACTACTGCTTGTCTGATTTGCTCAAAGTGGAAGGTGAAACTCCAACTGACTTCAGTGGGAGCAAGATTGGGGTTTTTATGTGACATAGTGCATGTGTCTACTAGTTTCCAGTTCCTAGTGTTTAAATTGTGACCTTTGGCTAGGAACCCCAGAAACCGAACCACCCAAATTCACAAGTCACTTCTGAAAATCTAGATCACAATTCTACATGCTAGAGGGACAGGAACTATCATGAGAAAGGTGAGCATTTCACACCGGAAGAAGCCAAAGGCAGAGCTACGTAGTTATGATACATTTGCTAATTGTTACCTTTACCCTCCTTTTGCATCTGGTAGCATACGTCTGCAGGTGTGCCACTGTGATGAATTTGCATGTCAGTGCTGATTTCCAGTCAAGCAATGAGGCTATTACACTACAAAGCAATTTCTTAGAACACCTACTATTCATGGAATTAAAACGTTTCTGCTAGGAATGCTGTGGGTTTGGAGCACATTCCTCAACAACGCAGGGCCGGAAATGACAGACGACGGTCTTGGCAGGTGTGCTGCCAACGTACTTAGACAGAGTCACTCTTGGAGATGAGAAATGTTAATGATTCAGGAAAACCTTGCTGATCTAAACTAACGTTGACATGAAGATTTAGCAAAGAACAGACTAAAGGAAAACGGAAAGGAAGGACGGGACAAAATCTGTTTCCAAGGACAGTAGCACCAGGCTGCTAACACATCTTTTCATTCCACTTTGGAGCCTAAATCCTTTAGCTAGGCCATGATGACTATTCCTAGGAACAGACAAAACACTCTTTGGGGCAACTAAGGCCAATTCATGGCTTGCCCCCAGTGAACAGTTAGGAGGGGAGCGGAGCTAGAGTGATGAAGCAGGAATTTCCTGAGCCATTGTGTGGAGCAGAATGGTCCAAGGGTCGGAATGAAAAGGGTGCACAGCACCATAGGAGACGACTCCGTGGGTGTTCCGGGGCTGGAGCACCCATGGGGAAAAATTAGTGGGTGCTCTGCCAAGCTCCCCTCCCCCACCTCACCTCCGCCTCCTCCCCTGAGCATGCCGCGTCCCTGCTTCTCCGCCTACCTCCCAGCGCTTGCTGACGCCAAACAGCTGTGAGCAGAAGTCGGCGCCTATGCACAGCACCAGCCCTTATCCTGCTGTGTGCCGCATGTGCTTCCCTCTGCTTGCTGCCAGAGGCCAGCTTTCAGACTGGGGAGGTGGAGGGAGTCAGAAGATTGGTCACACCATCTCCCTGGCTGACCATCCCAACTTGGGATTATGGCGCACTGCTGGGCACATTACCAGTGTCCTCTGTTTAGAATTTGGGAAGCACTTGATATGAATCCGGCCAGTCTCCTGCACAGCTGTGCTAGGGCTGGCAGTGGAGAGAAGCTTCCCTGTATTGTCTTCCCATCCCAGGCCACCTACACAGGGCAATGCAGAATTTGGCCCTCAGTGAGCAGACTATCTTGACCTGTGCAATTCCATGTACTGAAAACAGTGGCCTATTTCTAACTATCAACATTTCCAAAGCAGTTATTACCATGGCACGAAGGCTTCACATGCACAAATTACAAAAACAAAGTGAGATTTGAATAGGGAAATATTAGCGGTACAGTATCAGAGGGGTAGCCGTGTTAGTCTGGATCTGTAAAAAGTGACAAAGAGTCCTGTGGCACCTTATAGAGTAGACTAACAGACATATTGGAGCATAAGCTTTCATGGGTGAATACCCACCTCGAAGGACTCTTTGTCGCTTATTAGAGGTACAGTTGTCTCTTTGCCCTGGTCTTTGGTTTCACGGTAGATTCCCCTCTAACTTGGACTGCATTCCAAGGTTTCCTGCTGTTCTGGTTCCTGAGGGAATGATCTGGGAAAGAGGTGAATCTTGCAGAGTGACCTTCAGCTAGCGAGGTCAGACCTTCTCCTGAGCTTTTGCCAAAAGGTGCATTAGGGACCACCATGCAGAAGGCTCTGCCACTGGCTTGCAAAACTTTATTCCAGAGCTCTGTTAGTCACCACATGCTGGACACTCCTAGCTGTTGTGACCAGGTTCTGGAAGGAGAGGTAGTTGCTGAGACTTCATGGGTGTTTTCCACGAATGGTTTTGCAGATCACCTGGGAATTTTTCCCCAGGTCACATTGGCAGAGACCCTGGGTTTTTTTGGCCTTCCTCTGTACCATGGGTCACTTGTAGGTTTAAACCTGTGTAAATGGTGGAGTCTGTGTAACCTGAAGTCTTACAATCATGATTTGAGGACTTCAGGAACTCAGCCAGAGATTGTGGGTCTATTATAGGAGTGGGCGGATGAGGTTGTGCGGCCTGCAAAGTGCAGGAGGTCAGACTAGATGATCATGATGGTCCCTTTTGACCTTAAAGTCTATGAGTCTATGGAATATAGGTATCCATTTTTAGTCTGAAGCATGGGGTGTTATCCACCACATTTGCATTAATATTGAAGGGAGATGGGCAACTAAAACCTTCTGCATCAATCTGAAAATGTTTTCACTGGAATGTCTAATAGAGAACTACATACAGGAAAAACAGTCCTGGTCATGTGTCAGTACATAGAATATTTCTCTAGTGTGACTGGGCTTCCTAGACACAAGTGCAATAAGGTTAATAAATAGGAAGAAGATTAAGAACAGGCATAAATAGACCTCATGACCAAAGTTTAATAGCTTTAAAAAATATTTTTTTATATTACAGTACCACGAGAGGCCCTAGCTAAAGTAAGGGCCCTGTTCTGCCAGGTGCTGTACAGATACATAGGATGACACAGTCTCTGCCCCAAGGACCTTGCAGTCTAGATAGAGAAAACAGACACACGGTGGGGGAGAAAACAGGCAACAGGAAGATGAAGTGACTTGCTCAAGGTCCCACAGCACGCCAGAGTCAGAGCCAGGAATAGAACTCAGGCCCCCTGATTCCTAGCCCAGTGCCCCACTGTGATGGGGTTTGCACCCATCACCTGGCAGACAAGGAGTTAAGCCAATTAGTGCACCCACGAGGGGCGAGGGTCCCCAGCCCGAGCCCTAACATCGACACTGCAATTAAACAGCCCCCAGCCAAGCTCCATGAGCCTGAGTCAGCTGACAAGGGTCAGGCAGGGGCATTTAACTGCGGTGCAGACATACCCATAAGGAACCGCAGGGACCGCAGTATGAAACAGACTACAGAGGGGACATGATTCTCCTGTGCAGAGAAACCAGATAGGGCTCAAACTGGCAAGATGCCAGGTACGAGGTCCAGAGGGAGCAGGTTAGGCTCCTATGGGGGAGGCCCTGAGAGAGGGTCAGTGAAAGCACTTGAGTGGGGCCCAGAGGGGTGGAAGAAGAGCACCAGAGAAGGGAGAAGCCAGAGGCCTGAGAAGCAAAGGGAGCTGTGTTAAGCAGCACAAGGGAGCATACATATTGGGACAGCTATTCCAAGTCCGCCCGTGTTGCCTCCGGCTACACTGCTATTTAGTGTGCTAGCTGTCTGTCTACCTGTGCTGGGAGAGACACTCCCAGCTGCAGTGTAGTCATAAACTCACAGTGTCTAACTGATGCAGGCTCTAAAGGATAATGCACTCCTCCGAATGGCCCTTATCCATCAGGCCCCGAGGGTAGACAAGCTGCTCCCTCCAAAGTCAAAGCCAATGAAGTTAGTAGACCACTACTCCAGTATCAAGCAGTGTCCGGTGTCAAGCAGAGTGCCCCAGGGGTCGGTCCTGGGGCCAGTTTTGTTCAACATCTTCATTAATGATCTGGATGATGGGATGGATTGCACCCTCAGCAAGTTCACAGATGACACTAAGCTGGGGGGAGAGGTAGACACGCTGGAGGGTAGGAATAGGGTGCAGAGTGACCTAGACAAATTGGATTGGACCAAAAGAAAACTGATGAGGTTCAACAAGGACAAGTGCAGTGTCCTGCACTTAGGATGGAAGAATCCCATGTACCGCTACAGGCTGGGGGCCGACTGGCTAAGCAGCAGTTCTGCAGAAAAGGACCCGGGGATTACAGTGGATGAGAAGCTGGATATGAGTCAACAGCTGGGATGATTTAGTTGGGGTTGGTCCTGCTTTAAGCAGGGGGTTGGACTAGATGACCTCCTGAGGTCCCCTCCAACCCTGATAGTCTATGATTCTATGATTCTATACTCCCCTGATACTCCCCGCTGTGAGCAGGTGGGTGGGAAAGAGGTATGGGGAGTGGGAGGAGCCCTGGCTCCACCTTCTCCTCACCATCCAGAGTTGTGGGTCAGGTGTATGGGGAGGAGAAACTTGCTTCCCTTCCCAGAGTAAAGGGGGAGCAGGGAAGGAATCTGGCTCCTAGGTTGTCATGGCTACATGTCTAAGGGCTCAGTCCTGCCGATGAGGAGTAGAACTGGGGAAGTAAGTTTTACTTAAAGCCCCGATCCCTACAATTGATAGCATGGGGGCAGACTACTGGTCCCATGTGGTTCCCTCTGACTCAATGGGATTCTGTGTGGGTGCAGACACCCACCCACACATTGTTACTTGTAGGGTCTTTATTCGATGAATCTCCCGTCTTTCTGTCTATGAATTGCTTGCACACAAAGGATGAACGTCACAGTTTTATTCATCGTTCACAACTGTCTGTGAATTTCTTCAGGGACTAATCCTGGGACTGCTCCCAACAGGGTCTGATTTCCTGCTGCCCTGTTCAAAGCTCAGAGTTAGGAGTCAGCACCAGGACAAGGGGCGAGCTCCAGAAGCTGGCAGGTTGCAGTACGAACAGGATTCTTAGCACTCACATTTGGTTTATAGACCCACTGAGGATGCAAATTACAAATCTGGGGCTCGATCATGACTCTAGACACAGCCCTGCAACAGGGGCTCGTGCAGAGCTGCTCCAGCCCACGGGAAGCACTGGGAGACAGTCTGCTTCAAGTGGGTAAAATGCCACCTTCAGTATTGGAGAATGCCCAGGCTCACCAGGAGAAGCAGCTTACTCCATCCATTGCACTGGTCCTGCTCAGCGGGGTGGCGCAGGAGGTCAGTGGGGCCACAACATATTGTTTGGAGACCAAATTCTACCCCCCCAGTTACAGCTGTTCAACCTTCCAGAAGTTAGCAGAGGTCTAACAGAGAGCAGTATGCACCTCAAAGGGCCAGCTGCTCCGCTGGTGTGTCCTGACTTCATTGGAACTGCACTGATTTACACCAGCTCAGGGTCTGGCCCTGAGAGCTTTTAGATTTGTATCTGTTACTGAATTGTCTTTGATTCTCCAACAACTTAGTGTTACTTGCTACAGGGATTTTCCTGCTTCTTTCCTCTATCTATCATGAAGAAGGATAAAAGGGCACAAAGTTAATTTCTAAAAACTCCCTTGCAAGTCACTTAATACCAGCACCAACAATGCGCTTTACGAATATCAATGACAAATTAACTGCACACCCTTAATTTCACACACAGGGCCCCATTCTGCCACCCTGGCTTTTGTTGAATAGTACTTTATGAATAGCCCACCGACTTCAATAGTGCTGCTCCTGGAGTAACACACTACTCACTGTAAGTAAAGCCAGGAGAACTGGACCTGGAGTGGTTCAGAAGCCATTCCATTTTTCATTACACCCTCTTTGATTCAGATTAAGGAAAGCTCCTTGAAATAATCTAGTACAGGTCTGCCACGGCTGGCTAGCAATCTTTTACAGACAGCTGTGGATTTGTTTCCTTCCCAGAAATGCTTTTCAGAAAAACCCATTAAGAAGTGTGGCACACGGACTGCGGCAATTCCATTTCTCTCCATAATTCTTTACGGCTGGTGGCTTCCTCCTTTAGAAAGGGCACAACCACGAGCAACTGGCTTATGCCTGAGATGGTTTTTCGCTCAGGGATTCCCTGGGAGAGCACGCCAGTGACATCACTGGGAGATTTTCATTTCACTTCCCTGGTTTGTGCAGGGGAGGGCACTCGCCATCTCTGACAGCAAAGGACGGGGGATGGGGAATGCAGGGAGTTTCCTGGGAAACACTGTAGCAGATGGCCTGGACTGCTGATAAACAGTGACACAGCTGCAGCTCACCAGTGGGAAGGGTATTTTTAGAAATCTCTGCTCTCCTAGGTCTGGCTAGTGTTCTTCTCTTCTAGCCGCCTTCCTTTTTACTGTCACCTTTCCCTAGGAAGTGAGGCTTTGCAGCTTAGATTGCAAGCACGTCCACCCCAGCAATGCCATTTAAATTCTCTCTGTATGCCATTCTATATCCCCACCACCCCCTCCCTGCATCTAATTATGCTCTATGGGCTCCTAGGATGGTGCTGAATACAAGAGCAAATGTTGCCAAGGTAACAAGAATGAAAAGCATCCCTTTTTCAACAGATACTTTGTAACCTATGGTGTTAATTTTGCACCCTAAATGAGAAGCCCCTGATAAGATCCAGCCAGGCCTGCCTGTAAATAACAAGGCATACTTTTTAGCATACTCCCCATACTTTGTCAGAATAAATATAAAATGCTATTCTCTATTCATTTTGCACATAGTGTAGTTTACACAATGGTCTGGCTAGATGGGAAAACACCCCTCACGGAGGGCTAGGTAGTAACCGATGTGGCTGCACAGGCGGGTTAGGAGGAGTAACATTCTCCCATTACATCCCTGCTACCTGGCCCTTGAGTGCAGGCGAAAGCCAGTGCAGTGTGCTTACCTGGAAGCAGGTAGTGAGTAGTTAGGGAACAGATGGAGCCAAGTTTCCGCTCCTCCCTCTCCCCAATGAACCCGCTGCCGCAGGCTGTGCAGATGTACCCTCAGGGGCACAGTTCCTTCCCTCTTCTGCTCCAGGGGCAACACGGCTAGTGCCACCCCATCGACAGGGCATGTGGCAAAGCCGCAACCTCAACCTAATTAACTTAAACCACTGTTACTAATGAGTCCGTGCAGGCATTTTGAACAGTCCCTGCTGTTTTATTGTTTCATTATTTTTATTTCATTTTCACTCTTTGCCTGCGTATGGTGTCTGCCCGGCCAAATTCTAGGTGTTCTTGGGCTCAAAGAGCTTCTCCCTTTGCAAATCCACGGGGTGGTGGCTGAGCTCTTGTTTAAAGATCTTTTAAAATCCTTCTGGTAAAGGGCCCGATCCTAAGCTACCTCCACTCCTGGCAGCTGAGGATACAAAGCACTTCGCACCTGGCAGAATGCATGAGCCTAGGTCACTGAGATGGGTGAAAGGGAAACACAAACTGTGCTTGGATTTCTTTGACAAAACCCAGTCCCAGTAGTTATCCCTTTAAAACCAGCTCTCTATGGAGCTCAGACCCTGGGTGTTACAGCAGGTCTCCCTGTTCTGCCTCACCCCAGCGCCAAGTGATGGAGGTATAAATGAGGTATAAATAGCAATGCTCCCAAGAGTGAGGTGAACCTACAGCCGAGGAGCACAGAGGCTGGCCTCTCTTATGCTCTGCCACTTAGACACACACAACTGTTCTGCTTCTCCAGTGAAATCCACTCTTTGCTTTTTGTGTTTGACATCCCAGACCAGCTCTTTGAAATCCCCACATGTGTGAGTATTGACACTGAAATCAACTAGAGAAGGCAGAAAGTGGGAATGGAAACAGAGGCACATGCAGTGAAGTGACTGGCCCAAGTCGCATGGGCTGTTTTGAAAATCCCACTCTAAATTCACAAAGTGGTGGCACTCCATAGAAATACGTGTGATACAGTATCATCATGTACTTGTTTGTATAGCAGTCTGGAACTAAGGGCGCATTGCAGCAAAGACTTATGCCTGTCTTTAACTTTAAGCACGTGAGCACTGCCATTGGAGTCAATGAAACTTCTCATGGGTTTGAAATTACGCATGTGCATAAGTCTTTGCAGAAGGCAGGTCTACACTTTGCAGAAGGCAGGTACGTCTACACTTACCGGAGGGTCCGGTGGCAGGCAATCGATGTTCTGGGATCGATTTATCGCGTCTAGTGAAGACGCAATAAAATCGATCCCTGATCGCTCTGCCGTCGACTCCGGAAATCCACTGCGGCAAGAGGCGGCAGCGGAGTCGACGGTGGCGCGGCAGCGGTCGACTTGCCGCCGTCCTCACAGCCAGGTAAGTCGACCTAAAATACGCCACTTCAGCTACGGTATTCACGTAGCTGAAGTTGCGTATCTTAGGTCGACCCCCTGCTGTAGTGTAGACTTAGCCTAAGGTTGCACTGTACTGCAATCTTAGCCCTTCCTATGAGGCTCTATGGTGGCTTTTATGCTTCTATTCATTTTTCTGTAGGGGGACATGTTTCTTTAAGTAGAGAGTTGTGTTTTGGAGTGAGTGAGAAGAAAGTTTATTTCTAGCAGCACAGGCTCTGATTTTTAGGCAAGTCTCAGCTGGATATTCCTTTTTGCCAGTGCAATTTCCAGCTGGAACAAATTGCACTTGTGTTGTGTGTGTTTGTGGTTTTTGTATCTATAATGCATTAGTTGCACAAAGTTTTGCCAGTGCAGCTTGCCTCTGAAATAAGGGATGCCATCTTCTAAAAGTCTAGGCCTAAATCCATGATGTTATTTCTTTGCTCTTAAAAAGCTCTCAATAAAACTAGCATTTAAGTGAACAGAGTGAAGTGAAAACAAAGCCTGTTTGTAGAGGGGCTGCTTGATACAGGAGCACAAGCAAGAATGCTGTATAACACAGGGTGCAGCTACACTGCCAAAAAGACCCACAGCAGCGAATCTCGGAGCTCAGGTCAACTGAGTCAGGCTTGCGGGGCTTGCACTTATGGGGCTAAAAATAGCAGTGTAGGAGTTCGGGTTTGAGCTGGAGCCCCGGCTCTGAAAGCTGATGAGGGTTCACTGCTATTAGTGACCCTGTACCACATGCCGCTTGAGCCCAAGTCAATTGAACCGGGCTCTGAGGTTTACTGCACTAGGTCTCTTTTTTTTTGCACTGACAGGCTACAGAACTTCCATAACATAATTCCTAGAGCAGATCTTTTAGAGAAACATCCAATCTTAATGTAAAAATTGCCAGTGATGGAGAATCCACCATGACCCTTGGTAAATTATTCCAATGCTTAATTACTCTCACTGTTAAAAATGTACGCCTTTTTTTCTAGTCTGAACTTGTCTAGCTTCAAATTTTGGCCATTGGATCATATTAGATCTTTCTCTGCTAGATTGAAGAGCCCATTATCAAATATATAGATACTTATAGATTACAATCAAGCCACCCCTTAACCATCTCTTTGATACACTAAATAGACAGAACATCTTGAGTGTATCACCATAAGCCATGTTTCCCAAGCCTTTAATCACTCTTGTGGCTCTTCTCTGAACCCTTTATCAACGTCCTTCTTGAACTGTGAGCACCGTAACTGGACACAGGATTCCAGCAGCAGTCGCACCAGTGCCAAATACAGAGGTAAAATAACGTCTCTTCTCCATCTTGAGACTCCCCTGTTTATGCATCACATTAACTGTTTTGGCCACAGGTTCCAATGATTATCCTCCACACCCCCAAATCTTTTTCAGAATCACTGCTTCCCAGGATAGTCCCCGATCCTGTAAGTGTGGCTGCATTCTTTGTTCCAAGATGTATACATTTACATTTAGCCATATTAAAATACATATTGATTGCATGGGCCCAGTTTATCAAGTGATCCAAGTCACTTTGTATTAGTGACCTGTCTCCATTATTTACTCACTCCCCCAATGTTTGTGTCATCTGCAAACTTTATCAGTGATGATCTTGGTTTTTTCCAGGTCACTGATAAGAACCAATTGCTGCAGGATCCTACTAGAATCACACATGCTCGATGATGATTCCCCATTTACGATTATATTTTGGGACCTATCATTTAACCAGTTTTTAATCCATTTAATGTGAGCCCTATTAACGTTATCATTCTAGTTTTTTAATCAATATTTCATGCAATACCAAATCCAATGCCTTAGAGAAGTCTAAGTATATTACATCAACACTATTATCTTTGTCGACCAAACTTTTAATCTAATCAAAAAAAGATAAGTTAGTTTGACAGGATCTGTTTTCCATAAACCTCTGTTGATTGGCATGAGTTATATTGGAGGAGGGATAGCTCAGTGGTTAGAGCATTAGTTAGAGCATTAGCCTGCTAAACCCAGGGTTGTGAGTTCAATCCTTGACGGGGCCACTTAGGGAGCTGGGGCAAAATCAGTACTTTGTCCTGTTAGTGAAGGCAGGGGGCTAGACTCAATGACCTTTCAGGGTCCCTTCCAGTTCTAGGAGATAGGTCTATCTCCATATATTATTATATTACCCTCCTTTAATTCTTTACTAATTGAGTCTTGTATCAGCTGCACCATTATCTTGTCTGGGATCGATGTCAAACTGACGGGCCTATAATTACCTGGATCATGCTGTTTATCCTTTATAAAATATTGGCACATTAGCTTTCTTCCAGTCTTCTGGAACTTCCACAGTGTTCCAAGGCTTATTCAAAATCAAATGGAATGGTTCAGTGAGCTCCTCAGCCAGCTCTTTTAAAACTCTTGGATGCAAGATATCTGAATCTGCTGATTTTAAAAATATCTCACTTTAGTAGCTGCTGTTTAACATTCTCCCATGATACCAGTAGAATGGAAAGAGTGTTTTCATAATGAGATGATATAACTACATTATTTGTTTTTTCCCCAAATACAGAACAGAAATATTTACGGAACATTTCTGCCTTCTCTCCATTCTTAGTGATAATTCCACGATTTCCAGCTAGGAAATATGTGTAAATGCTTTGCTGAATAGGGAAGGGCTGCTGAACTGGGGGCAGAGAGTGCTTAAGTGATCTAAGAGCCTAAATCTCAATTTCAAAAGTGACTTTGGCAATTGGGAGCCATTTGAGACTTAGGCTCCTAAGTGTTTAAGTCATTTTTGAAAATGGAACTTAGCTTCTAAGGCCATGGTTGGACAGGTGGTAACATATGATGGAATTTATTTCAGTACCCCATTGGGCCAGGCTATTTTTAGGTTGATATTTCTCGGGCTGAGAGACTCTCATTTTGCAGGTATTCTTCTTGGACCTGGATCTGAGGAGGGCAGCGGGAAAGGCATTCCACTGAAGGAGTAAAAGTTAAATTCCCTGACGGGCCTGACAGCCAATTATTCAGAAACACTGTCACGGCTCACCTTACACAGAGTCACCTGATATAAGGAAGATGTGCGAATTATTAATTCACAGCCATTCTCAGTGTTGTCCATTCTGCTGAGTGACATTTATACTTTCATACACAGCTTCATCTGAAGTAACAGACGTAAGCATTTGGGTCTTATTTCCTGACTTTTAAACTTTCAAACTCTCCCAAGTAATATGCGATACCCACCTCTTCCCCAACCCCTTGCAGAGACTCTATGTCAGAGTCTACATGCTGCTGCAGGAGCTCCATGTTATGGTTTAGCGCACCGGGCACTGGTGTGGGAATCAGGACACATGGGTTCTACTCCGAGGTCTATCACTTTTCTGAAAATCCCACCCACAATCCATCAAAGGCTTTCAGATAAATTCCCTCTCTGTTTATTTTAAAATATGACCATCTCTAAGGAAGCCACTTGGGAACTGGTCCTAGAGCAGCACTGTCTTTCCAATGGCTCTTGTCTGCCATTTTTAAATTATCAACCTAATCTTTCTCTGTGCAGCGAGATCAACAATGGCAGAAGCATTGTTTAATAACAGTAATCCTGGTGTAGCCAAACTTCTGGCATTGGGATTATCATTTATTTTCTTCAACAACATACCCATAACCCTTCCCAAGGCAGCAGCAAGGCATTGAAGCCCGGAGCTCTTCTGCGGATAGCCGTACACCCAACATAACTTTGACAATCCTATACGTCTTGCGATGTGTCCAATCAATGTTGCATGTTACTCTGAAATACTGTAATTTAAAATGTCCATGCCTTATTGCTTTACTATAAAACAACACTGCTTCTCTAGATTTTCATATGTCGACATGAAGATCCCATTAGTTCAGGGCTTCTGGGTCTCAATCATATAGCAACTGTGAAAAAAAATTGGGCCAGATTTTCCATTGCCCTGCACCTGTTATAGTCATTTATTGTAACATGCTACAACATCAGAATGGTAATGTTTTATACCCACTTTGCACTGGTACAAATGACAATAAAGAATCCGGCCCATTGACTCCAGTGTGGCAGAACAAGTGTGGACACAATTTCTCTACCTGTAGTGCCTGTTGATTGCACTGCAATCTCCAGGGTTGCCCCAGTTCTCCAATCGACCTCCTGGCAAGAACCACTCATAACATGTTTACCACAGCTTCACACAGATATTGACAGGCATGCTCCATGCCACTGTCCTTTTAGAACAGGATGACAGAGCAATCAGTGTCTCAGTGATCTGCCACTGGGTCCATAAAAATGCAATACCTCTCTTTTTAATGGACAAATGGAGGGAAGATGATGCAGATTCATAGATTTTTTTGTATTTCCTGCAACTAGGCAGGCCATTAACCCGGTTTTAAGTTCTAAGGTTTGGTACTGAAACAAAACTGGATCGGGTTTTGTCTGGTATTGGAGGGGGGATGCCATTTTGAAGAGCACGCAACTCTTCCCCCGCCAGCTGACCTTGCATGACTGAGTGTGAGGTCACACTGGCAAGGGGCAGTGCGCTCTGCAAAATGGCATCCCCTGTGTGGCATCCCCTTGCACACACCATGCATGCAGGGCCATGCTGCTGGGGGTGGGGTCACACCACTCCTGGAAGTACTGGAATATCCAGTATCCACCCTACCTGCCAACCCTTATTTTGTTTCCACAAGTGACTTAGGTCAAAGGATTGTCTCTCTCTTCCCTGTGTATTAGATGACACCATAGCATGTTATCAGGGGTTGCTGACTATTGGGCACTATAATCCTGTATAAATATAAATAACCAGGTGCAAGGGAAGGAAAGGACTTCTTACTGTTTTCTAACCGTACGGCCTGCTAACGCACATCATGTACATTATGGGAATAAGAACAGGAATGCCATGCACTTTTATGTCTTTCTAAAAGATACTCTCTAACTCATCAGCAAGTGATCGGACTAGCTGCAGGAATAATGGGGTGAAATTCTCTGGCTGGTGTTGTTCAGGAGACCAGACTAGATGATCATAATGGTCCCTTCTGGCCATAACAATCTATGAAGCTATTTCAGAACCAAATAATAGTTTGATAAGCAGGGAAAACAATGAAAATACCAGTTATATAACTTATTGCCCCTTAGCTACAATTAAATTACAGTGTGCGCAGACTTAAACAGTATCTCAGTCCACACTCCAGTGAGTCTACATATATTCACATTCATTGCTATGCTCCAGAGGTTGTGTGCTACTCAAGTGATACAAAGCGACTGTATCTCTGGCTTTACTAGGCGGTTAAACTAGGTGTGTGGCTGCTTTGTGTAACTGGCCAAGTACAGAACAGCTAGAGTGTAGCCATGACTAGCCCTTGGTTGGGATACCAAATAATCAGTCATCTGCCAGGCTTGCTTGGCTGGCTTGCATCTTGACAGTAATTTCCTTTTTCATGAGATTATAGGCGGATTTGTGCACCATGCGACTCTGCCCATCCTTTCTCAGAGACTGACAGAGCAGTGCAAGTTCCTCCCACACAAAACCCTTCCAGCGGCCACAGTGATTTGATGCACGCCCTTTCAGCCAGAGGGCAATCTTCAACGGAAACCCAGCAGCTAGGCAAGGGTGTAAAAACACATCTAGTCATTCCAGTCCTGGTTTCTAAGGCAACAAAGCAACAGCACTAATCTGAGTTCCAAGCACACAGCTAAAACCTCACATTCTATTATGGCTATAGAGAGAAGGCCCAATTTTTCACTGTCTGGCACCTTGTGTAATCACTTACACCCGTGCAAAGTACATCTAAAAGGACACCATTCTGACTTGGTAGCATACCACACTCTCTTTGCACGTGTGTAAATGGCTACATAAGGCACAGGGGAGTGGAGAATCGGTTTTAGATATTGTAGATAATGGGCCATATTTTCCAGCTCATGCACTCACATTTGCGTGAGTATTTGCACATGCCATATATTTGTGTGAAAAAACAACAAACATGCTCAATTCCAACCTGCATGCACACAACATGGTATAATTACAACTGGTCAGAAAATGGAATTTCCATGCCCCAGGAAATATTTCATTTGTTTTCATCCTGAACCGGGACAAAAAGGCTAAGTACAAAAACAATTAGTAGAATGAATAATTAAAAAAAAATCCAATTCATAAATATCAAAATAAAAAATTTCACACTTCAAATTGAAATGTCAACATTTAAATGTCAATTCAAAGTGAAAAGTTTTGGTGAGAAATGATGTTAAGATTATATTTTAAGTTGACATTACAATTTGAATAACAAATTTTCATTCAAATCAACATTTTGAAAACAAAATTCCAGTTTGTTTTGAAAAGTCAATTTGAAAGAAAATTTTGTTTTGATTTTTCCCGATGGAAAATAATTTAAGAAAAAAATCAACAAATTGACATTTTCCCATGAAAAATATTAGATTTCAACAAAGCTATATTTCCTAACAGGACAATTTTGGGGTCAGAAAATTTCAAACAACTCTAGGTATATGCTTCAGCTAATGTAAAAATGTAAAATTGTGTGTTTGTGTTTTCATACATGTTTGAAACTGGCTCAGATACTCCATTTGTTCCTTAGAGTCTGACTGGCTGAATCAGAATTATTATTTATTTGTATTAGTGTAGCATCTAAAAGCCACAGTCATGGACCAGGACTTTATTGTGTTAGGTGCTGTACAAACACAGAACAAAAAGATGGTTCCCACCCCAGAGTTTGCATTGGGGAAAGTCAAGTGATATTGCACAAGGGCACGTGAAAGATCACTGCACGTGGTCAGATGCACTCTGCTTTCGAAAGAGAACATGGCCAAAACAGCTTCCATTTTGCAGAACTCTGCAAGTAAAACCCTAACCTGCTTTTTATTTAATGTTTTAAAAATAAAAGTGAAATGACCAAGTGTGGTGGCAGCTGAATAAAATATTGCCGTGGAGAGAGAAAAGTTGCTTTCCTGGAAAAGACTGGAAAGCAATGCCTTCAGCTTCTGGAATTATGTAAGATCTTGGCAAATATGCTATCCCCTAAGGCAATATTTACATGTCACTTTTTAATATACACATTGGACCAAATCATCTCCTGTCATTTACACCATTGGGGTTGCACTGGTGCATCTGAAAAAGGAACTTGGTTCTATATATATATATATATATATCTGTATAAATATTATTTCCATAGACAGTATTATGTACACTTTCAGTCATTGCTGTTTTCACCAAAATAACATTACAGGAGTGATTCTCTGCCTGGCAACAGGTTTCTTTAAGTCTACAGTATCCCCCATGGCCATAGACTCCTCCTTTAGCAGCAGACGTAGAAGAAGGCAGCAGCTGATTGTGGCTCATTTTCCCTATTGTTATCCCACAAGTTACATCTGGAGCTGCTGCAGAAATGGTCCTTCAAATAGCTCAGAGCTCTTTGGCCTGCATGTACATAGGTAAAGACAAAGGGCCAGATCCTCCATGGCCCTGCATCGCGTGTGCAGTCATTTACACCCATTCAAAATGGGTGAAAATGCTGCTACATCTGAATGGAAGCGGTTCACACTCACTTGGCACAGGTGTAAGTGATGGCACTAAGTGCAAGGCAGTGGAGAATCAAGTCCAAAATAATACAGTGTTGTCATATATACCATAGTGACAGCAAATACAAGCGCACAAATTATACAAAAAGATTTGATCTTTTCATAAAGATTCTAAACTCCCTCCCCCCATTATTCCTGCTCTGTAAAATAAATAAATTAATGGAGATATCCTATTTCTGAGAACTGGAAGGGACTCTGAAAGGTCATTGAGTCCAGCCCCCTGCCTTCATTAGCAGGACCAAATACTGATTTTGCCCCAGCTCCCTAAGTGGCCCTGTCAAGGATTGAACTCACAACCTTTGGTTTAGGAGGCCAATGCTCAAACTGCTGAGCTATCCCTCCCCCCAAATCTTCTGTAATCTTACAGAAATCTTACTGTGAAAAGAAAAGGTTTCTTTTTAGCTATACTTCCTATGAAAAAGTGGAGGGGCGTGTAGAATTTTGTTATTAATGATGGAATGATAACTCAATGAACCTGTTGTGCATAGCTTGCATTTAAGTGTGTTGCCCAACTTGGATAGTGTCTAACTAAAACTGGGCTCATATTGCAAAACAGTATTTGCAGAACAAACTGGACATTTGCTTTGAATGCATGCTCAGCCCTTGTTATAAGTTTTCTGCATAGGAGTAATTTATTTTTGGTTCACAATAAAGTGCATGGCAAGTTTGTATTTGCACAGAGGCTCATACTGTATGTTTTCACCTGATCATCTTTAACTCTCATTGAGTTCCCTCTTCTTGTTCATGGGGTGAAACTCAAAGCTCCATTTATTTAGTTGGTCAAAGAGAAGGTTAACTGGTGGTGTGATCATGGTCTATAGGTACCTGCACAGGGAGATGATTTCTGATAATAAAGGGCTCTTCAATCTAGAAGACTAAGGAATAACAACATTCAGTCACTGGAAGCTAAAGATGAACAAATGTAGAGTAGAAATGTGGCACAATTTTTTTCCATTTAAAAGTGACACATTTTTAATGGAATGCACACAAATCTGATTGATTGAAATATATCACTACCAGATAATATAACTAGCAGGAACAAGAAACATTCCCTCTCTATTCCAGAGTATATATATCCAAGTTTCATTTAAAAAACCCCCCTGATTTAACCGTCATCTCTCTCTTACGGATGCTGCATTAGCTACTTCTGCTTTGACAGACCAACCAGGAGTCTCAGGAGCAATTTTAAGAGCATTAGTAAATAACTTGAATGTCAGACTGAATTGCAGAAGCATATTGTTAAGATGTACTCACTACAGACAGCATAGCTAAACCCTAACCAGTAGAGTTCATGCTTTGCTCTCCCCTGATTTCACCTAGGGTTTTATTAAATAGTGCCATTGTGACATATATAAATATAGGTGTTAATTAAACAATCTGCATCTTTCCTCTTTGTGGTACTAGGCTTTAAATGCACTTTAAATAGAGTTTTCTCTTCCTACCCAATAGTATCTTTCTTTTTTGTCAACACCAGGCACCACAGCTGCGTCATTTCCCTATTCACCAAGGCAACATCCATGTCTTCTCTCCCCCCCCCCCCCCCCCCCCCCCCGCAAAATCATGCACAGCTCAAATCATCTGTCCTCTTAATACAGTTGGTGCATCTCAGCTCTTCCTAACATATTGCCTTTCCCACGTACCTCACACAGCTGTAGCCAGCTCTGGTTGGCATTGGGCAATTCTTGCATAAATTACCGAAATAAAGAGTTATATAAATTCTAATTTACAGCTGTAATTTGCTAAACTCTGAATACTGCCAAGTGTGCCTTGAACTGGCTCAGCAAAAACCTAAAGCCTTCTGTTCCAGCACTTGTCATGTGGGCCCAAACTTTTGCTGAATACACACCCACATGCACTGACATGATTAATATTCTCTTTTTGATTTGGTGTGCACATTAATACTGGCATTTTTGGAGAATGACAGCATTTGCAGGCAGCACGCACAATAATTTGGAGGCAGCTACTTTGGCTCCAAAACCGTCTTTTTTAGTTGATCAGTTTCTTCATACAAATTCCTTTTTAGTTTGTTTCTCATGCTTATGCAATTCATTGGCTCTGGGCATGTGATCATGTCCCCACCTAGTGGCTGACCCTGGAAAGAAGTCTTGCTCATTACTTGCAGTTAATTGACTCACCATCCCTATTCAGCATAGCAGTCAAATATGCGCATTGGATGGATGAGTGGTTTTTGTCTGAGGTAGTGATGGTTCTATCTGGGACAATGGAGCCAGAAGACTGTAGAGTTTATAAAATCTGCATTGGAGAGAGCTACCGCACACGCCATTTGCCCAGGAGAGAGCAATTTAGAAAAGAGGAAGGATGGTTTTGTGGTTAAGGCACTGAACTCAGACTCATGAGATCAGGATTCAATTGTTGGCTCTACCATACACTTTCTTGGGCAAGTTACTTAATTTCTCTCTCAATGTGTATAATGGTGATAATAGCAGCAATACTACTTTCTCCCACCCTTTCTCTTGTCCATTTAGACTCTAAATGCTTCAGGGCAGGGCTATCTATTATGTGTATGTACAACCCCTAACACAATGGGGCCCCAACTTGGTCAAGGCCTCTAAGCACTACTGTCACAGAGATAATAAGATTGTTTAGGACCCTGATTCCCTGTAACCGCCTGGTGAGAATAAACCAATTGGTTCCTGAGTCACTTGGTCCCTGCACTGGGCTCAGCACTTGTACAGGGATAAAATCAGGCTTTTATTTTCAGTTCCTGAACTCACAGCTGTGTACCAAGACCTATATCCTAGTGGACTTGTTTGTTGTACTAGATGATTTAATTAAGTAACACAAAACTTATTCCAACCTAGATATTCTAGTTTGGAAGATTTGACCAATTTACTTGTTTTTGTTTAATTTTTTTGAATTTTTTTGTTTTACGAATAAAAAGTAGTTACAAAAATTAAGACCAGAATCTGTAAGCGGATCCAGTATTGGAAAGGGAGCCAGTGCAGTAAGGATGGCACCAAAGTCCATGTGAAGCGCTGTGTTTCCATTGGCCTGTGCTCCTTAGTAGAGGTTTTGAAGCAGTTGGAACTTTCTCAGAACCTTCACTCTGATCCTCAGGTTATGGTGTGTTTAAAAGACAAACAGGGAGTGACAAACAGAGCTGATCAGGAATTTTCCAATTAAACTTTTATTGTTTGAAAATGCTGATTAGTTGAAACTGTTCCTGGGAAAGGATCTGTTTTGATGAATCTGTTACAAAAAATTGAAAAGTTTAGAAACTGTCAAAACATCCCATTTTGACATTTCCAAAACAAAAAGTTTCATTTTCTCAGTTTGAAATGATTGTTCAGTTAGAAATTTTAGTTAATTTATACTAAAAGAGATTTTTTTTTAGAGAAAAGTCAAATTGAAACAAAACAGTTTGATTGACCTGATCGGAATTTTTTCCCCCAGATTGTCGGTTCGTAAAAATTGGATATTTTTACTTTCTGTCCCAATCTGGGACAGGAAGATTTTTCAAAATCTTGAAAATTCTCACAGGACAGGAAAGCCATTTCATGCCTAGCAGTTTATGATGGACAGATCCATGGGTTCCCTGACTACTGCACTAAGACTTACTGCAACAGCAGTACGAGTTCCATCTTGATCCTGATGATGTTGGTGAGCAAGGGGAAGGCAATTCCTGCTTACTCGGAAGAACCCAACTGAGTCTGGGGCACAGCAGCTCTACTTGGTTGCCCTGGGCATTTTCTCACAGAGCTGGGAATGTATTTTCATAATGGAAAAGATCCTTGAATCCTGAATGGTCCTAAGTGAAGAGATGAATTGGACACTGCAGCCGACAGTCAACCTGACAACAATCTGAACTTCCCAGTTTCAATCTTAATAGAAAAACACAAGGTATCAGAACTGGAAATGACTTCTCTTTAACATTCAGCTATGAACACAACATGGATTCATGTTAAAAAATAGGGGTTTTAACATACTACTTTCTATGACACAAAAATTAGCATGAAAGTCCAGAACGGAGTAGCCACTTGGGAATGCTCAGTCCATTACTACACTCATCTTTAACCTCCATAGTACGTGTGTAACCCTGAGTAGCTAAATATCACATTTTAAAAGGCATTTTTACAATTGTGATTAAAATTATTCTGCAAATAAAGTTCAGAGCTTGTATTCATAAACAACATGACCTAACCCTTTCCATCAGGGTGGATTATATACCACGCTCTACCCAGAGAACTAGAGCCTAGCATAGAGGCCTAGCATGCCCAAGATAGCTTCCTCAGCTTCTTACTGTGAAGGAACTTCTCTCTTCGAAGCAGCGTTGTAGGACTGCATAGTGTCACCCAGCTGCAAGGTTCTGTTCTCCAGTCAGTATACAATCCTCAACCCCTAATCCTGACAGTGCTCCCAGGACCCCAGTGAGAATGCCCCCATCTCCTCAGTAATAAAGGGAAAGCACAAACAGATATTTGCCAGCTGGAAGACAGAAAGATGCAAGGCCCATTTCACTTTTGTGCCAGCTGGGCCCTCTCTGAGCACATCAAATCTGCGTTGCTGAGGAGAGGCACAGCTGCGTTCGCAGGACTGGCAGGTTCACACTCAGCTTGCATTGCTGTAGTCCTGCCAGGTGCCAACTAAAGCATGTATGATGCAGGGCAGGTCTTCATCCTCAAGGTGAGGGGACCCAGTCTCTTAAGCAGTCAGATATGGTAGAACCCTGCGATGTGACCAGAGATGGGATTCAGGGCTGTGACCAGAGATGGGATTCAGGGCTGGAAAGTACTATTTTTAAGCCTAGATCCTCAGAGCTTCCTGGGACTAGTCTCCCATTAAAATCCATGAAAGTTTGACCTAATAATAATACTACTACTCCGCTCTTCTATAGCGCTTTTCATCAGTGTGTCTCAAAGTGCTTTACAAAGCATGTGAGCTGCGTGACTCAGGACTAATGTCCTGTGAACTTTTAATTGGTTTGATCATTTTTCCTTTTGGGTAACATGGGGATATTGAAGTCACAATTAAAATGCCAGGAATCTTTCTTTGCCCCAGAGACTGCTCATAAAGGCTGATAACAGCCTTTGAAAGTGTTGGCATCATTTTAATTAGTGAAAAATCATTAGGTAATTCTATGATCTTTCATTCCAACCAATATATGACAGCTAAATACAATCAGATGTCCTGTAGGTCAGACAAAATGTTCTTGCACAATGAGAAAGTGCCTTTTGTAAGACCCTTTCTTTTAACATTCCCGCCGCTCTGCATGGATTACATTGTGAAGTTCCAGGGCTCGTCCCAAAACCCGTGATCAGAGACCATTTACAGGAAGTCAGAGAAAAGACAAACCTATCTCCTAGGAGGTCAGGTTTTAAACCCCACAAGATGGGGTAGAGTGAGAAACAATTAGCTTTTCTAGTGGAAGACAAGAATTTACTGGGAATACTGCACACATTGTAACGTGCCCACATCCCATCCTCCAGCAGTCATTTGGATTAATGATAGCCTCTGAAGAGGTGGCATAATTCCAGTATTGTTAATTCCCCTCCCTTTTACTGCCTGCTAATACATGGAGTGAACTGATGGGCTTCAAGATACCCTGTGGCTAGGCAGTCAGAGGGGTATATTGGAGTGGTTACTGAGCTTCAGAGAATACACTGCAGCAAAACAAAATACTCAGATTCACTGTTTACCAGAGATCGGCCAAATAGCAAGACATTGAGAAAATGAGTAAATGACAGTAAGACAGTAAAGAGATAGGGATAGTAAATCCCATAGAGAGTTGATTATAATCTCAGTAATGAAGCCAAGTTGAAGGAAATGTTGATTACGCTACAACTTTAACAGCAGTTGAACGCAAACCTTTTGTGACGTGCAGTCAACACTCAGCACATTTGAGTGTGCACATTTTGCATACCTTTGGTACCACTTTGCCCACGAGACGTGTCCAACATTCTCTATTCATGTGAGTGAATCAAATCCAGATCTGAGAAATAACAAAATATTACCCGCAAAGTTTAACAAATGAATTCCTAGCTAATGCTAAAATGTGGCTGAAATGTTCAAACTTGGGTGACTAGAATTAGGCTCTTAAATCTGTATATGAGAACCTGCAGGGCTAGAACCTATGGGCTTGTGGTCTGTTGATGCCTCCACACTGCCACTGAAGACTTAAGCTGGACTCCAAAGGTCGGAACCTGTGAGGCTTTGCAGGAAGTACCACCCATTAGGGCCTGATTGGCAGCCCCTCACAGCCATTGGCCACTACTGGTGCTTAAACCAGGAAGCCATCATGAGGAGCTGTCTGAGCAGCAGCACAAACTGTCTGCCTGCTTCTGCTCTAGACCCTGCTTACGATAGACCCTAGACTCTGGACTCTGACCCTGATTTGTCCTCGAGAGTAACTGAGTCTTACTTGCTTGCACACACAGCTGCATGCCCATCCCCGCCCCCTGGCAATGATTGAGCTCTCTGCACACACCCCTAGATCCCCCACCCCGGCGCTGATTTACATCTCAGCTAGCTGTCTGGGTGCTCAACCAGACACGTCTGGTCTGCCAGGAATGGGTATGCATCCTCCACAGCTTTCTTTGCTTCCCCATTTTTCTACTGGGAAACAAAGAAATCTGCGTGGGACATGAATTCTACGCACATGCAGTGGCGCAGAATTCCCCCAGGAGTAGAGAATGTAAATCCTTCATTTAGAGAAATGCTAAGCCACATAGAGCTGTACTAAAACCAGGGTTATGCTGGTGTAACTCAGACAGGGTGCCCTCAATGGTGGAAATAATGCCTAGATGGGGAATTGCAGTTGTAAAAAGTGAAAACTTTGTTCCAGAGATTGTCCCACAGTTGGCTAGCCCTGTCCCAAAAGTGGGTGGATCAGGAGCGCCGCTAGCTTTTCTGCTGCCCTAGGCGGTGGAAGGCCCCGCCCTGAAATGCCACCCCCCACAGAGGCGGCGGAAGGTCCCGCCGCCGAAATATCCCTGCGGTCGCCGCCCCCCAAATTGTAGCATCCTAGGCGACCGCCTAGGTCACCTAATGGGTTTTGCCAGCCCTGGGGTGGATCTGGCCAGAAACGGGGCATAGCCAGGGTATCCAGAAGAACTGTTAAGTCAGTGTATAGCTGGGACAAACTCCAGCAGAGCCGGAGCTACAAGTCAAAGTTGCCCTTTCCCAGTGCAGCTCCCAGGGTGGTGAAAACAAAACACCATCTAACAGTCCCTGTGGGTGAATCCCCACTATGGTACATCTCTGCCTGATGCTGCAAGAGTTTATTGACCCCATACATGATAAAATGCATGATTATAATTAAGCTTTTAATGTTACTCATAGGCATGATCAAATGCACAAGTGAGGTGTAACTGACTAGTTCCTAGCAATGGGTGGAAAGTTTTCCAGCTTTGCACTGCAGAAATATCTTGGAAAATGGTAGGCTCATTGATGCTAAAACTTCATCGTCAGTGGAAACTTTAATCAAGCTTGTTAATTTGCAGTTTCTGAGCTGTTGGTCTTGTATGAGATTCCAAGATCAAGGAATGCAATCATAGAATCATAGAAGATTAGAGTTGGAAGAGACCTCAGGAGGTCATCTAGTCCAACCCCCTGCTCAAAGCAGGACCAACCCCAACTAAATCATCCCAGCCAGGGCTTTGTCAAGCCGGGCCTTAAAAAACCTCTAAGGATGGAGATTCCACCACCTCCCTAGGTAACCCATTCCAGTGCTTCACCACCCTTCTAGTGAAACAGTGTTTCCTAATATCCAACCTAGACCTCTCCCCCACTGCAACTTGAGACCATTGCTCCTTGTTCTGTCATCTACCACCACTGAGAACAGCCGAGCTCCATACTCCTTGGAACCCCCTTCAAGTAGTTGAAGGCTGCTATCAAATCCCCCCTCACTCTTCTCTTCTGCAGACTAAATAACCCCAGTTCCCTCAGCCTCTCCTCGTAAGTCATGTGCCCCAGCCCCCTAATAATTTTCGTTGCCCTCCGCTGGACTCTCTCCAATTTGTCCACATCTTTTCTGTAGTGGGGGGCCCAAAACTGGGCGCAATACTCCAGATGTGGCCTCACCATTGCCAAATAGAGGGGAATAATCACTTCCCTTGATCTGCTGGCAATGCTCCTACTAATGCAGCCCAATATGCCGTTAGCCTTCTTGGCAACAAGGGCACACTGCTGACTCATATCCAGCTTCTCATCCACTGTAATCCCCAGGTCCTTTTCTGAAGAACTGCTGCTTAGCCAGTCGGTCCCTAGCCTGTAGCGGTGCATGGGATTCTTCCATCCTAAGTGCAGGACTCTGCACTTGTCCTTATTGAACCTCATCAGATTTCTTTTGGCCCAATCCTCCAATTTGTCTAGGTCACTCTGGACTCTATCCCTACCCTCCAGCATATCTACCACTCCCTCCGGCTTAGTGTCATCTGCAAACTTGCAAAGACATGAGACACAATGCTGAACTTTTGCTTGTAGAAATGTATATGCTTTCATTGGCTTCATCTCTCTAATCCCTGCAGCATTTTGCCTTAGGCAAAACTAAAGGACTTGTACAGCAAAATAAAAAAAAAAGTTACAAAACTTAACACAGCGAGAACATAAAAGAAAGAGTCTAATGATGTGACCTGATCCCTCAGTGGCTTGGTAACTTCAGGTAGTGCATTCTGTAAGGCAAGGGACAGCTCCTAGTTCTCTGCTCAGGCCTCTTTGTATCTGATCACATGTAAGAGTGCTGTTATTAAACCTGGTACTAGTGTAACACTGACAGACCTTGGTTGTCAGCGGGTGGGATCGAACCTGGGATCTCTGGAGCTAAATGCATGAGCCTCTACTGCATGACTCAGGCTATAGAGCAGACTCATTAATCTCTCTCTTTAAGTGGTCACGGTGCCACTAGATGGGACAGAGCACCACACCCAGGAGGTGTGTGGGTTACACTAGCGTCTCCAAGACAACTCAAACTGGGTGATTCCAACATTCACCCAGATATTCCTTTGACAAACCAGTCCAAGATCTGCCACAAGTTATGGGCGTGATGCAGGAATTACTGGGTGAGGTTCTCTGGCCTCTGCTATGCAGGAGGTCCGACTAGAACATCATAATGGTCCCTTCTGCCATTAAAGTCCATTCATTGAATGCCCACCATGCCCACAGCTGGACACACAGAGCAGAATTTTTAGAAGAATTCTGCTCTGACGTGTGCCCCCACAAAATGATATTGAAAACTTGCATAACTTTGAATATATTTGCATATATTCAGGCATAAACTATCAGAAATGCTTGCCTTCCTATTTTGAACTTATGCTGAACAAAACTCTAATGTGGGGAGGTAACTACATGTATTCATATGGAGCTCCAGGCTTTGTAGATGTCAACTATAAAAATGCCTGAAAGGTGAATGCATAAATAAATAAACTCCCACACAATACTCCTAATGAAGTTCCTCCTCCCCTTCCATGGTGACAAGGAGATGTGAAGGGGAGAGAGAGTGCTTATTGGTGTTACCCTAAAACAACCCAAAAATGTCAATCAGAAGGGCAAACTATTTTGATCAACTCCATAGTGATGTTCTTGGAGGAATGGTAGTGTACAGCCATGCCCTGACTTGTCAAGGACTCAGAAAATTCTTTCCCATGTTTTTACTCTCTGATTCCTGGGAACAACCTGAAAAATCCCCAAGGAAATTCTCCTAGTAAGTTTCAAACTTGAATAGCAGGAAATGAGAAATCTGAGAAAGCTGGACATTCCTTTTAGTTTTCTTTAAAAGAGAAAGTGGTTGTTTGGAATTCTGTCTCATGAGAGAACAGATGCAATCCGAACATAGATCATCTGAATTACGGAAGAAGTCAGGGATTCAGAAGCATTTGAAACATTATGGTGTCAGGGCTATTTCTTACATACCCAAGTCACTCTCTGCATATGAAATCCACTGAACCTGACAACGGGGAAAAAACCAGGGGATTGCTGGAGTTTCCCCATATAGAGGGCCAATAATCTGTGGTCTACACGGAAGAGCAGTAAAGTTGGTAGATGTGTATTACGCCTTCTGTAGGAATAACAGATCACCACTCACATGCTGCAGCTGCTCACCTCCACTGGCTTTCCGAGCCATAATTTATCACCCAGTATATTTGCTTCTCCTCTTTGGATGTTGCAGTAAAAGAATCCTTAAATTTTAAGCCTGTTAAATCTTGATTTTTATCAACCCAATTCTCTGATGGGCCAGGCTTTAATATATTCTGTCTCTTACTGCTGCAGCTTATTTCTCGACTTGTGTATGTCAAGCGAAGGGCCTTCCTTGATACTCAGCTTGAAATGGTGTTAGCTTTTTGCATCAGTCACTTAAGAGCTTTGCTGAAGCAGGGCCTAAGCGCATGTTTAAGAGCTTTACTGAGTCAGGACCCTACAGCAGAATCCAAGCGGGATAAAATATCTTCTCATCTCATTTCTATGTAAGTCTTATTTTGTCCGCTCTTGGGTATGCTAAGCTTTCTGTGAAAGCCTTATGAAATACGACTCAGGGAAAAGGATAGATTGGTGAATGTCTGACAGTGATAGCATCATACTGTGAGACTTCCTATCATTTGTAGCATTGGGGGGGAAAAAAAGTAAATCACCACCAAAAATGAAAAAGACAAACTAGAGCCAGGTGCAGAAGCCGTGAAATAGTAAACAGATTTTAAAAGATGTTCAGAACTCCTAAAAATATTTTTGCTTTTCATCCATTTTGATATAGTCTAAAGACACTCTTTCAAGCCCTTTTGGAAGCTGTCCCTTTTTATTAAAAGAGTCTTTTGAAAATTAGGATTACACCCATACATACAAAGTAATACATAAAGTACAGCTAATGTGATCATAATGATAGAATACACTGGTTGCCCTTTAGAAATCAACAACTGCCAACCTTTACCACAGGGGTCGGCAACGTTCGGCACGCGGCTCGCCAGGGTAAGCACCCTGGCGGGCCGGGCCAGTTTATTTACCTGCTGACGTGGCAGGTTCGGCCGATCGCGGCCCTCACTCGCTGCGGTTCACCGTCCCGGGCCAATGGGGCCGGCGAGAAGCGGCGCGGGCCGAGGGATGTGCTGGCCGCAGCTTCTCGCAGCCCCCATTGGCCCGGGATGGCAAACCGCGGCCAGTGTGGGCCGCGATCGGCCGAACCTGCCGCATCAGCAGGTAAATAAACTGGCCCGGCCCGCCAGGGTGCTTATCCTGGCGAGCCGCGTGCTGAACGTTGCCGACCCCTGCTTTACCATATGGTACTAACGAAGATACTATGGCTACTCCCTGTACTTAGGAAATGAGTACTTGGTTTTGGGGAAATAGCTGACTTTTTAATGGCACTGCTTATACAGAGTCAACATCAAACTTAGAAAATTCACTGTTCTATCCTGCCAGATTTAAAAACAACAACTATGCAGCATGGCTGGTGAAAACCAGCCCATTCATAACTTGACATCACCAACAAATCCATGCAGCTGGCACGAGGCAAGTCTATGTATTTTACACATTATATAGAAACTAGCATCAATACTATGTTAAGGTTATAGAATCAAACACTTGAAAGTCAAATTCCCACATGGCCAGCTTAACATTGCAGGAGAAACCTTGCACTTTGGAATGTCCTGATTTCTGAATGGATGTTTCTGCCTTAGGCTGGGGCTCTACAATGATGTGATTGTAACAATGGCAGTGTGGAACTCCTCAGCTAGGCATAAACCAGGATTATCTGGCCCCAGAGCAGTTTGTCATTGGTACACAATGAGTAATAAAGTTTTAATGTTACCTAGAAAGTATTTTAAGCATTTAGGTAAGAAGTTCCTGTTGCCCAACCCCTTGTATGTCTCAAGTATAAAGGATATCCAATATTGGGAACGAATGGCCTCTTTCTTGGGTTCCAGTGTCCTTTATAAAGAGATGCTCTAGTTGAAAATGCTGCATGCTTTTATTGCAATTTCAGTTGGTGAGTTTCTCCACAGCAATACTATATAGTCCACACCTTGTAAACCAGCTTTCCAGGGGAGGGATCAGAATTAGGGCCAGAACCATATAGCTGCAGTGGAGACTGAAGCTGCTAGCAAGGGGAACTTCAAGAATGCACCAAATATGGATCAGATTTTAAAGAACTCAGGACATTTACAGTTCCCATGAAACCATATCCCAGCCACAATGCACATAAATATGCATTTTAAACCACTACTCTTACATCAAGGCATTTTAAAGGAGAGGGGAGTGTTAGCAAGTATTGGCTCTGTTGGGAAAGGATTACGTGAGTTCTGATAACTCACCAAGAGTGGTGGCTCATAACTCCACCTGGAAATAAGGGAGGAGGCGGGGCTTTTGGGGGAAAGAGGACCTAGGGTGTGGGGTGAGCAATCTTGAGGGAGGAACCTTTGGCGCATCCCATACTGGGAAGAAGGTTTGAGTTGAACTTTATGGGTGAGATTTTCAAAAGTGCTCAGCACTGGCACAACTCTGCTACCATTGAAGTGAATGGGTGCTTTAATATCTGACTTCAATGAGGGCAGAATTAGATCAATACTGAGCATTTCTGATAATCCCACCCTGTGTATCCTTGTTGTTGATGTCTTTGTTAAAGGCACAAAATTCAAGAGATTTCAGTACTAAGCATCACATAACAAGTATGCCTTCATTTTATTACTTCCCATTTTTGGTAACATTCAGGTGCTTGCAGCAAAGGCATGGTGGTCATGGTGATTACTTCTTTAACATACTGAAAATATTATTTTCCTCCCAGCTATGAGGTCATTTCTGCTTGTTTTCACAGAATGCCATCTATCAAGCATTGGTATAATTGTGATACTTGAAAGCATTAGGAAAAGAAAACTATGCATGATGCTAAATGTGTGCTGGAAATCTGACTCAGTACAAAATTACTGTATTGAAAAAAACAGACGTGTTTGCTATAAACACAGCCTTGGCCACATTTACTTTGCCTACAGCAAACTTTTGTTCTCAACACAGAATCATAGAATCATAGAAGATTAGGGTTGGAAGGGTCCTCAGAAGATCATCTAGTCCAACCCCCTGCTCAAAGCAGGACCAACCCCAACTAAATCATCCCAGCCAGGGCTTTGTCAAGCTGGGCCTCAAAAACCTCTAAAGAAGGAGATTCCACCACCTCCCTAGGTAACCCATTCCAGTCCTTCACCACCCTCCTACTGAAAAAGTTTTTCCTAATATCCAACCTAAACCTCCCCCACTGCAACTTGAGACCATTACTCCTTGTGCTGTCATCTGCTACCACTGAGAACAGTCTAGATCCATCCTCTTTGGAACCCCCTTTCAGGTAGTTGAAAGCAGCTATCAAATCCCCCCTCATTCTTCTCTTCTGCAGACTAAATAATCCCAGTTCCCTCAGCCTCTCCTCATAAGTCATGTGCTCCAGCCCCCTGATCATTTTTGTTGCCCTCCGCTGGACTCTCTCCAATTTTTCCACATCCTTCTTGTAGTGTGGGGCCCAAAACTGGACACAGTACTCCAGATGAGGCCTCACCAATGTCAAATAGAGGGGAATGATCACATCCCTCGATCTGCTGGCAATGCTCCTACTTATACAGCCCAAAATGCCGTTAGCCTTCTTGGCAACAAGGGCACACTGTTGACTCATATCCACCTTCTCGTCCACTGTAACCCCTAGGTCCTTTTCTGCAGAACTGCTGCCTAGCCACTCGGTCCCTAGTCTGTAGCAGTGCATGGGATTCTTCCGTCCTAAGTGCAGGACTCTGCACTTGTCATTGTTGAACCTCCTCAGATTTCTTTTGGCCCAATCCTCTAATTTGTCTAGGTCCCTCTGTATCCTATCCCTGCCCTCCAGCATATCTACCACTCCTCTCAGTTTAGTGCCATCTGCAAACTTGCTGAGGGTGCAGTCCATGCCATCCTCCAGATCATTAATGTTGAGCATCTGTATGTATTTTATGCTAGTCAGATTATACTTGGGTTCCCAGAAGGATGAAAACTGAGGCACAGCACTGAGAAAGCTATGAATTTATAAACAGATACAAATTGGTGCCTGTGGGGCAGGAACACGCTGGAAACCTTTTGTATCAGAGAGGAAAATGAACCTCAACATGAATGGGATTAGTGAGCTCAGAGAAGATGCCTTGTTCAGGTGAAAATGTAACTGTTCACACAGATCAGAAGATGTATAAATATAAACACGGGGCTTGCGTTGCAGCTATGAGCTGCCTTTGATTGTGGGGTTTTACAGGAATTTGGCAGCTGAGACTTGGCTTCTGTACCTGTTTTTAGTAAGAGTTAGAGCCAGATATGCTGTGATCTCCACTCTCTCAGGGTATATCTTCATTGCACAGTGAACCCAAGTTATTTCCTGGGTTTGCTCCCTACCACTCACACAGAAAACCCGCTGACCCGGGCTTGGGGGTGCTTTCAGCCCAGGACAGCTTAGCCAGCTGGGGGCATGGGTTAAAGTCCAGTTTCTGCTTTTCACTTTGCAGTGAGGATGAAGGCAAAACCGCTCAAGTGCTAACAGTCCTCCAATGCTCTTCCCACAATTCCTCCTGAAGAACAGACAAGTTCTCCCACAACTATCTGGGGAAGGATTCTGGAGGATCTCAGCACAAAGAGCCATAAGATACGCCCAGGGCCGGTGCAAGGAAGTTTCGTGCCCTAGGCGAAACTTCCACCTTGCGCCACCCCTCCACCAGCCCTGCGGCAGCTCCCCGCGCCCCCCTCCGCCCTGAGGTGCCCCCCTCCCGCGGCAGCTCCTCCCCCAGGGGAGCCATGCGGCAGCTCCCCAGCCCAGCTCACCTCTGCTCCGCCTCCTCCCCGAGCACGCCGCCCCCGCTCTAATTCTCCTCCCCTCCCAGGCTTGCAGCGCCAAACAGCTGATTGACACCGCAAGCCTGGGAGGTGGGAGAAGTGGAGCAGCGACGGTGTGCTCGGGGAGGGGGCATAGCAGAGGTGAGCTGGGGTGGGGAGCCCTGTGGCAGCTCCCCCCCCCCCGCCCTGCGGCACCCCCCCGGCCCAGGGAGCCGTGCAGCAACTCCCCACCCCAGTCCACCTCTGCTCTGCCTCCTCCCTGAGCACGCCGCCCCCGCTGTAATTCTCCTCCCCTCCCAGACTTGCGGCCCAAACAGCTGATTGGCGCTGCAAGCCTGGGAGGCGGGAGAAGTGGAGCAGTGACCGCACGCTTGGGGAGGGGGCGTAGGAACGCTGTAAAAAAAAATTGGGGGCACCGCTTTTTGGCGCCCCCAAATCTTGGCGCCCTAGGCAACTGCCTAGTTTGCCTTAATGGTAGCACCGGCCCTGGATACGCCCCCAGACACATGAGGGTGAGTGAGGAAACAGTGAGGGCACAGCAATGTGGCAAGGGCCGTCCAGTGGGACACTCACACCCAGGCTGCGCTAGCCCCGGTTCTCAGAACCAGTGCCAGTTAATGGTGCAGCGAAGACACACTGCCAGAACAACAAGCAGAGCCAGACAGCGGTGCTGGAACAATTTTTATAGTGGGGGTGCTGAGAGCCCTTGAACCAAGCTGTAAACCCTGTATATAATGGAAACCACTTCAATCCAGGGGTGCGGCAGCAGCCTTAGTTCCAGCACCTATGGGGCCAGATCCTGGCCCTGCAGCTCTGTGGGTGCAGTGTCCGGACACTGCTCAGTGTAGCTAAGCTTCGTGGCTGCAGGGGGCCAACTGCATTCTGAGGGTGAAGGCTGCTTCAGAAGCAGAGAGTGAGCTGATTCCTTACTGCTCAGTCCCCCTGGAAGCAGGGGCTGTGAGCCAGGGTCTCCTCTCACTCATGCCAGTTTTATCCTGGAACAGCCTCATGAACTTCATTGGAGTTATTGACAGTTTATATTGGTGTGAGCAAGAGGGGACCCATGTTGTGTCTTCACCCTCGCCATCGGGAATGCCAGGGAGTGCTGCCATGGAGAGGCAGTGACTCCCCTGAGGTACCTGCATAGGGCAAAGGGGCTTTCTCTAGTTGACTGATAGATGGTGTGAATACCCCTTTTCCTAGAGACACCAGAGGTAGCTGAGGGCTCTGAAATGGAGCTGTCAGATGGGAACCATGGGGACCCAACTGGACAATCAGGAGCAGGATTGGGTAAGACAGCTACCTGGAGCCAATGCAAGCCTTCCCCCCCACTTGGCAGGAAGGCGGCGGTGGTGGTGAGGGTTAGGGTTAGGTGCAAGATCTTTCAACCCTTCCGAAATTGCTCCCTGTTGCTAACATCATCCCCGCTGTGAAAAGGTTTGAGAACATCGTTTAATGGGAGCATGTAGTGCTAACGTTTTATACTGTCAGTCTGTGCTGGCCTCCATCAAAGTGGTTTAGGGTCAGTCTCATCTCAGCGACTGTTGCAAACCTGAAGTAACTCCACTGAGATGCACAACTGCCGCTCTATGTGAGGTATGTTAAACAAAATGGAATTACTTTACATTTACACAGTATAAGTGAGAACAAAATCTGGTCCTTAAAGGAAATATGAGCAGGAGCAGAAGAGGGAATGTGACACTGAGTGAGGTGAACAAGGTGATTTAGAGCAAGCTAGAGTGAAATAGGTGTGCAAGATTTAAGAGGCAGGTAAAAAAAAGGGAGGTGACAAAAGAAATGGTTATTCCTTTAGCTGTGATCTGTACGGGCCACCTCTAAAATGCGAGGAAGGAGAGTCGGGAGAATAATTCAAACGCTTTCTCTACATCTGTTCTGGGAAGGCCTTATTTTGCGTGTTATCACAAAATGGCTATCATACAAGTATTTGTACTAGAGTTCCATGTGGGGTCAGCAGATACACTGGCTGAGTATAACACCAATACAGCCTGACAGATAACTATACGAACATACAGAGCACAAACTGTTACTCACTTCAGCAGCAGGAGCAGATAACAGAAGGCACATAAAATCTGCCATGAATAACAAAATTCTATTTGAATCTTTTTTAAAAACAGATAGAGAGTCCGTACTGCAAATTCATGAGGGGGGAAAAAAAGCAAATTTTCATAGATTCATAGATTTTAAGACCAGAAGTAACCATTATGATCATCTAGTCCAGGGGTAATCAATTATTTTTTGTCAAGGTCCAATTTTTTTTGTCAAGATATAGTCAGGGAAAATAGTACAAAAATAATAACAATAATGATAATAAGTAAACAAAACTATTTTGTGGTCTGGCGGTCTGGATTTGGCCGCAGGTCTGCCTATTGACTATCCCTGATCTAGTCTGACCTCCTGCATAACACGAGCCAGACAATTTCATCCAGTGATTCCTGCATGAAGTCCATAACTTCTGTTTGAGATAGAGCATCTCTTGTAGAAAGACATCAAGTCTTGAATTAAAGATGGAGACTCACCATGTCGCTAGGGAAGTCCCAGGGATTAATTACCTTCATTTTGTGGCAGGCCTTGTGTCTCTCCGGATTGAAAATTGTGCGCTAGGCAAGAAATCAGGTTGTCAGTAGTGACCAGGGGAGACTTGCTTCTTAGAGGAACCAGGGAGGAGAGAAAGCCTGTATCTGAGGGAGTCCAGAGTGAACCGGGAGGGCATTTTCTACATGGCAGTCCATGACAGGCGAAATCAGACTGAGCCCATCTTCAGAACTCAACGTGAGTGCCACCATTCCACACAAGCCTTCCTCCAGGAATAAGGGCTGTCGTGGCAACCAGTGCAAATGGCAAAAAGAAGAGGAAAATATCTGTAGAGGGAACCTTGAAAAAATTCACCGATGTAATGGGGTTCAGCAGATCTCTGGAATTCCTCATTTTAAAAATGGGAAGAACCTAACAGTATTTATAACGTGTCAGTCTCTAGGTACTTGACCTTGCTGTCTTTTCTCTCTGTAATCTCTCTATTGTACGCTCATTATCCCAGGCCTTTGGGAAGAGAGTAGCCTTGAGGACTAGAGGGGTTTGCTGGATGTTCATTTATGCCAGCCCTATCTAGTAAGGAGTCTGATTGTTGTTGTTGTTGCTGCTTATACCGGGGGGGAGGGGGGAGGAAAGAAGGATATTGACACTGTTTAAGTTGTGCACATTGTCACAAAGCATTTAAGCACAGCTTTGTTTTATATGTAACACAGACCGGGTCAACTCAGTAAGAGTCTTATTTGAGCTCTGGACCCTTTTGAAGCTGGGAAAAGGCTGCCCTGGCACTCTGCAGGGACAAATCTTGCAAGGCTTCTGCGTCATTTACCTGGCACCTGTGCTTGCTCACACAGATTTATGGCAATAGAGGTTCCACACCAAAGATCAGTTGCTGCGTGTTTCAGCAGACACCATTTCCATTACACTCCAAGGTGCTGAAGCACCATTGGCACATTATTAGTTTTTCAGCTGAGCGACACAATGAGTTATTGGTCTTGTCAGCGTGACGAAAAAAAAGGAGATGGTACTTTGAAGTGAGGTGGCAAAGCAGGGGAGAACGGCACATTTTGAGCTGATGGAATTCCCAAGCAGAGAGAGTTCAGAAGATGTAGTAAAATGCATGCACAGGTGTGAATATCAGGGATCACTACTATTCTAAACCATTATTTATTCCTCCCGATTTCAACTACTGTGTAAAAGAGAGGGGCTCAAATAACTTGGGGCAAATGGATTTAGGCGCCTAAAGATGCAGACAGATGCCTAGTGAGATTTTCAAAAGTGCATAAGAAGGTTAAGTTTCAATCAGAGTTAGGCGCCTAACCTGCTTAGGCATTTTTCTAAAACCTGCATCTTTTGGCACCTAAATACCTTTGTGTATCTGGCCCCTGGGCGATATTTCCTGGGGGCTGTCTTTAATTTTTAAGAGGGCTTTCTTTTTTTCTCAGATTCATTTAAGGGTGGGATTTTCAAAAGGTGCATAAGGGATTTAGGAGCAGAAGTCCTAAAGTTAGTGAGATTTGTGCTCCTAATTCATTAGGTATTAGTGAAAATCCAGCCTCCAGGTCCCAGATCAGCAAAGCACTAAGCGTGTGCTTAAGTTGCCATTAAACTCAGTGGGCGTTAAGTACAGGTTTACGTGCTCTGCTAAATAGGAATGGATTTAAGCACATGCTCAAAGTTTAGCACACACGTAAGTGCCCAAGCCTTTAAAGAGCAGGGTTTTCAAGTCCTGGCCCAAGTAGCCTGTTCATTTTCCACACACCAGTCTCCCATTTCTCATTGTCATCTAAACTTCTGCATGGCACAGCCAGCACCAGTGATGTGTAAAGGACACAGAACCCTTCCACTGAGAGACGGCCCTCCCACCTCTCCCTCCCCTGGTCTCTGGTGGCTGCTGACCCATGGGATCTCCTGGGACCTCATAGGTGTGACTGGCAGAGGAGACACCAGTAAGTCTCCTTTCTCTGGGAGGAAACGCCAGGGTAGAGAGATGCTCCACCTGAGCAAAGGTGAGGGCATTCGGGGTGCTCAGCATGCATCCAGAGAGAAGCCAGCCTGCTCCCCCTCATAGAGATCCCCAGAAGAGGGGCAGGAGAAGAGATGGCAGGTACTAGCCAGATGGGAGAGGTGGGAGATGTGGAGAGGAACAGCTGAGTTACACCTCATGCCCTGCAAACAACAGCCCCTGCAGTGAGTTGGGAAGGGACTGAGCAGTCTGGTTTCCTATTCATCCCTGCCTCGCCGCAAGGATCAGTTGCTGCTGAAGCTGGGACAGAACTGAACTGCCTGCAGCCCACAGCTCTGACACAACTGAGGCTCTAGCCTTGAGGCGAAAACCATCCGAAGGACTGTGCCAGCAGGTGCAAAGGAGTTCTGCGTCCCTTTGAGACCCGACCGTAACAAAGAACTGTCTGACACACAGTACGGCCAACCTCCAGGGTTCAAAAATCAGGAGATTGACTTAAATATCATGAGCGCTTTCAAATGACACATTTGGGGCTGTTTTGATTGGTCACCTGACGGTAGGCCCGGTTCCACTCTCACTTACACCAGCATAGCCCCATGGGCTTCAGTGGACTTAGTCCTGCTCTACAGCAGTGCGAGTGAGAGGACACTCAGGTCCTTTCTCCATGGGTGTGTCCCTAGAGTGGCTCCGGTGTCAGGATCCTTGCTCTGGCCAGAGGATGCTTAGGCCAGTAGCATAGAATCCACCACCCCTCCATTGAGACAGTTGTGCAGCGAGAGGACTGAAGCTACACAATGACACTGTTGGATACATGGAGGCCATCACCGTGACTGCTAAGAATCTTCTTTTTTCTCTTCTTTTTCCTACAGGAAAACTGCATGATAAATGAAGCAAGACTGCCTGCATCAAGATCCAGGACGAAGTCTTCATCCATAGCTCAATGGCATTAAAGGCTGTGGTTGCTCTGTTTATCCTTAGGAGAGCTTTCCTTTTATACCAATGACCAATTCATTTATTAAAACCCCAGCTAATAAAAATCCTTGGCTGCTCAGTCTAACTGACCAAAAGCACAATCAGACGTTACCCCGAGAGAGAGTCGCTACCCAGCACTGATCTGCATTGTGACAATGGGAAAGAGAGGAGGACAAAGCAATTTGCCTCATTTTCATTCCTAGTGCAGAAAGCATGCTTCCGTGAAGAGTACACGACCTGTCCTTTCTGTTATTTCACCAGATACAACATACTGCTTCATGAGCTATTGATTTAATAGCTCTGAATATTGCTCTCATTTTCATGCCAGTTGAGCCTACATTACCTATTGGATATAGATAATCTTCTACATTGATTAATTCCTGCTGCTCTCAGTGCTAGTTGTCATCGGAGGTGTTTCTCTCCCCTTTTGCGCTCAGGTTGTAGATGCAATAATTCAATCGTGTAACTGAGGTGTCATATCGTAAGCCAACCTTTCCTCTCCATGCTCATTTCTCAATACTTGGGAAACATTAGCATTCAGCTAGGATGCAAAGGGGGAAAATGCATGACTGCTAATTTAAATGGACAATACCTGTCCATGTCCCACTCAGATAGAGCTGCACCAGCATCACTGGGACAGGAGAACTTCTCTGCTACATTTTTTTCAGTCATTTTAATGTTTTGCTCTTGATTTCTTGTGTAATTAAAAACTTTGTGTGAAAGTGGTTGCAAGCAAAAGACTTCCTTCTCTGAACCTTCTAGCAAATGCTGGGCAGGGTAAGGAGTTGTGGCAAATCATTTGGTTTGAAATGAGGCAATTATTTACAGAGCCTAAATCCATTGTGGAGAAATTATATTGGTGTCTGCAAAGAAAGGGTAGAAACTAATTTATAGTCCAGCAGAGTACTTATGTGAAATCTCTACAAAAATACTGGCCATTCAGAATCAGGGCAGTGATTCAAAACTACCTATTTTGGTTAGCTTGAAAGGGGTTTTAAATCACTTATTCAGAATGTCAAAGCCGTATTATTGCAGAGATTTCACCTAATTGCTCAGCCGCTGCTCTTGGATCCAATATATTGTGTGTATCGGTCAAAGGGCTTGTCTATGTTTGAAATTTTTCCAATTATACTGGTATAACTCCCCATGTGGACACACTTATTCTAGAATAAGAGTGACATTTTTGGCTCCATTTAAACTGCTTCCAAAGGGACAAACTACACTGGAAAAAGGTCCTCTCATAATGCTGGAATAAGAGTGTCCCCACTGGGAGTGATACCAGTATAAGCGCTTTTAATTCACACCCTACTTTATACTGGTATGATCTTCCCCTGTAGATAAACCCACCGACACTCCTCTGACACAACCTCTTCTGACTCTGACTCATTCTTAAATGCCACTCTTCTGTCCACTGTTAAGGACTCTGTGGAGGAGACTGTTTGGACTGGAAATTGACGGGTACATGCAATACCCCAGTTTCCATTTCTTGGTCTCTCTATACAAATAACTGTTGGCTCTGGTCTCCACCTTTTATGTTTAAAGGTGGTGGTAGGCATTTCACAATGTTTACCCACATCTCACTGCTAGTTCTCTCAGGTTAGCAGTTAGTCTGGTGTGTTTCGTTATGGAGTTGAACATGGATGTTATGCTTCTGGAGGTCCCTAGGAGTAAATATACCTCTGTGGACTGTAGGTTTGCCATAGCTTACTCTTTTACTGCAAATATAGAGAATAATCTTGGACATTACTGCTGTGAAATTATTGAAACAGGTCCACCCTACACATCTTGATTATTGGCTTTGCTTCAGACTCAGAAATATTTCTGTTCTGTTTTTTCAGCATTATTTATTATTATATTCAAGCTCCGAGGACATTGAGCACAACACACTTTGTTAATTTTACAAAGAAATCATATGTCCTGACTCATAACCTATGAATGAGTATAATCAATAAATCAGTATAATCACCAACAACTGGATATTTGACAGTCACTGCCAAAATCAGGGTGGAGAAGGAGTAAAAAGGTATATAGGAATTGCCAGACTGGATCAAACCCAAAGTCCATATAGTCCAATATCCTGTCTCTGACATGCTTCAAAGGAAGGTGTAAGAACCTCGCAGTAGGCAGACAATCTACCCTGAATATTGTGTGTCATACTGATCTCTAATAGCTAGAGACTGATTTAAGCTCTGAAGCACTAGGTTTAATATCGCTTCCAAAACCATCATAATACATTTTGACATGTGGGTATTCTTGCTATCCATAAAAATATCCAATCCCTCTTTAAATCTTGCTAAATTCCTGGGCTCAATAACTTCATGTGACAAGGCGTTCCACAGCCTAATTACACATTGTGTGAAAAAGTATTGCCATTTATCAGTTTTGAATTCACCACTTTTCAGTTTCACTGAACATCTCTTTATTCCTGTGTTTTGAGACAGGGCAAAGAGAAGCTCCTGATCTCTCTCTCTATTCATTATTTTATATACTTTTATCATGTCCCTTCTTATTCATTTTATTTGCAAAGGAAGCAATGAGACACAAGAATATTGATTTCTAAAAAGATGACCCTGAAATTCAAACACAACTGGAAAAGCAGGGGATGCTTTAACTTCCTACAAACAATTGGTACTTCCATAAATCATAGAATTCCACCTTCCTTTGTTTAATTTATGAATTACGGTTAATACAAGAACATTAACACTCTGCATCGTTTCTGTTCTCCGGGGGCCAGATCCTCAGCTGGTGTACATCGGCAACGGTGGCAATGAAGCGATGTCAATTTACACCAGTTGAGGATCTGGCTTCATCCATGTCTAGCTCAAAGTCCTATTTGCATAGCAGACCTGTTTTTGCTTTTGGAGTGTTGACAATTATTTTCCTCACTGTGACAGGCAACTATCCACAGTTCCCCATTTGTCTCAATGGCCAAAAGGGTGCAGGCGCATTCACAGGAGAGGATGTGAATCTTTGCATTAACCAGGAACAGTAGCAGTAGAGTAGGATCAGCATAAGCAGAATGTATAGAGGCAACTTGCCAGGCTACTCCTTGGAAAATACCCAGATGCAGCCACTAGGGGCTGACGCAAGCTGCTTTTCTTTTGCAGCATAAAACTTAGAGCCCGATCCTCAACCTGTGTAAATCATTATTGCTCAACTGAAGTAAATGGCATTATGACACTCGACATCAGCTGAGGACCTGGGCCTTAGCACTCAGTCTATATTAACCCTCGCACAAAGCTTTTATAGGTGGATATGGATATGGAGGTGAATCATCTTCCTGTCTACATTCAACGGCAAGGGCTACTAAAGTTAAAGAAGTGAGCAAGTGGATTAAGCTGAGATATGCAAGTTCGAACATAAGAACACAGACTGGAAGAAGCTTAGAGCTGTGTGAGGGCTCAAAGGGGAGAAGAGAAAATGCACCATGTGTACAAGAGACAAAATAGAAAGGTTGTAAAGCTAAGACGCTGGTGGAGGGCTACAAAATCCTGAAATGGTGTCAGAGTTATTCTGGATGAAACCACGAAGAGGCACATGATAGAGATTACCAGAAGGTCAGATAACAGAGGGATGAGTGTTGGAACGAGGTAACTATCCATATAGTAAGTGGGTATGCACTACAGTTAGGGGAAGATGAAAAGGTAAAAGAGGAGTTTTTCAATGGGTCGTTGTGCATTACTGGAAACATACCACCCAATGAGAAGATAATTCTCAGAGCATATCTAAGTGCACGTTAGCACTGAGACGGCTGTGTGCGAAGTATTCCATGGAGGGCACAGCACTGGAACCAGAAACTCTGAGCGGAAAACGGTCCCACAGACTTGTCTGGCACGGGACAAGGTGATTGCAAACACAAACTTTCAGAAGAGGGAAAGTCACCTCACAGCCAGTGGAAGACAAAAATCCCAAACTGATTTATTTTTAACAAGAAGTGATCAATCACAAATAATCAATTGTAAAGTAATACCTGGCAAGTGCATTGTGAACCAGCACAGACTTTTTCTTATGGACTTTGGAATGCAGAGACCTTGGAAGCATTGAAGCCCTGGACATTGCAAAAGCCTAAGTGATGGAAACTTAAAGGAATAAAACTTATGGGAATAAAAAAAAATCTTTAAACAAAACATAATACGGAAACTTCTTGACTACACACGGGGATGTATGGAGGATAATTCGTGCCAACTAAAATTAATGCTGCTGGAAAAGGTACATGAAGTCCGAGGAGTGATGAAACCAGTGCTGAAAAAGATAAGAATGGAAACTTGACGGTGGAATCCTCAAATTAAAGACTGTTGAGAAGGAAAAGGTCATCTTTAAAAAATGGCAGGCCAGTGGCTTGAGCAGTGATAAGAGAGTGTATATGGAGGCAAAAAAGGAAGTGATGTATTACAGTGAAGAGCAACTCATTATACATTTTAATCTTCAAATCAGTACAAAGCACTACCTTGGAATTTTTCCATCCATTTTACACACTGACAAAAATTTCAGGTTGCCACAAATATCAGGGCATCCTGCGGTACAAGTTAGTGCTACAGAGCATTCAGAAAGACATAAGTATAAAAGTTTTGCAGTAACAAACATCAGCTTTCAGTAGCCCACTGCTAACTTGTTGCAACACAACTAAGTTACCATATGTTCTAGTAGTTCATTAGACTTCTTTCTACAGACCTTGTATCAAAGCTAATAATCTTTTGCTGGTTGTAGCCTAAATTTACTATGTCTCAGGTTGCCCGTTAGTTTGCCATTTGATAGGTCATAAATAACCAGTAATGTCAGAGCTACCAGTAGGGAAACACCATCAATTCTATTATAGTAATTCATTCTGCCCATTTAGGATCTGCTCCAAAGCCCATTAAAACCAATAGGAGTGTTTCCACAAACTTGGAGTTTGGATAAGGACCTTAGTGAACTGAATACAACAGCCAAGGACTCCAGAATGATGGGTAATACTTAGGAACTCTGCAGACATACAGGAAAGTTATGCTGAACCTTCTATCAGATTGAACACCAGTCACAACAGATACAAAACAGTGCTCAAAGAAGGGAATCAAACATCCATCAAAGCCAAACAGATTCAGCCTTTGACAACATACAAAAAGAGACCAATAAAAACCACGTCACAAGTCATCATGTAATAATACAACATGCCTTCTTCCCATTAAAAGGACCCATCCTTACCTCACACGCTAGCGGCAAGGTGTGGCTGGCATTAAGCCCTCAGAGAACATCCGCTTACTTACAGAACATGCAGCAAAGTGAGGTTAGTGCTTGTGAAAACTTTAGCTGGGTTGACAGACATGGAACCTGAACGCTCCTATAGCCCATAGTACAGGAACAAGGCAGGCAGTGCAAGCTTCGTCCAATTCTTACCGATATGTCTCAGCGCTGACCTCTGTAAGAGGGTAGTTCAGTCTCCATGCCCCTGAGACAACTCACCAAAGTGTTGATTAGTGTCAGCTCGAGGTTTGTGGGGGATTAAGCTTTATTTGCTCTTTTTAATACTTCTGAGCAACCTTTCAGTCCTTGTTTCTTCACTTCCTGACTGCTCTGAGCATGTAGCAGATTATTTATGTTTATGTATAACTGTGAAGGTAACGTCTGTGGATGATAAAATAGCCATGTCATGCTGTAAAAATTAGATTATTTGTTTCTTTATCATAAGATTTTATAAAGTTATTTAATTAAATTCATTTCTTTAGTTCCTTTTGGGACTTGAATGTGGAGAGGTTGACCCTGTGCAATCCTTGCTGAAAATCCTTAGAGACTGAACTCTAGGTCTCCAGCTACTTTCTATGGGAGTTAGGTTGTTGTTTTTTAAGACACCGGAGACGGGAAATGAAGTGAACTCTAGCCCACATAAACGTTACAGCTCCTCACCTCTGCACAATGGTAGAAGATGCCACCATTGGGGGTTCTTTTTGAAAGACAGTTGATTTACAACGAGGAAAGATGATCTTGTGATTAAGGCACCAGACTGGGTATCAGGCTAAGTTCAATTCCGAGCTCTGCTACAACCCTCTGGTGTGACCTCTTGTCAGTCTTGTGATCTCATGGGGTACATCTACACAGCAAACAACGCCCCCACACAGTGGCAAGGTTCAGAGCCGAGGCCAACTGACTTGGGTTCAGTGTAGATGTTCCTGCCTGGGCTGGCGCCCAGGCAGAGAGGCTCTCCCCACTCGTTGGTCTCAGAGCCCAGGCTCCAGCCCAAGGGGGAACAGCTACACTGCTGTTTTTAGCTCCAGAGAGTGAGCCCGAGTCAGTTGATCTGGGCTCTGAGACTTGCTGCTGCGAGTTTTTTTTCCTGTGCAGAAAAAAGCTCCTCATCTGTGGCCTGGGGATAACAACCCTTCCTTTCTCCCACCTTTTGTCCTATCTGTTAAGACTGTAAGCTCTTTGGGGCAGAGACTGTCTCTCAGTATGCATCTGTACAGTGCAATGGAGCCCTGATCTCGGCTGGAGGCTGCAGGCACTTCTGTAATACAAACACTAATAACTTTTGGAGGTACTGTCTGGTGGTCTCCTCCCTGTCTCCAGCTCTGTCATGTTTAATACATTAGCTGACAGATGGGAGTGTCTGCTCAGGAGAGAACAAGGTCTTGAATATCCAAGGTCTGGCAAACCAGGACTGAAGGGCATTGACAGCTGTATTGAGAGGCCTGCACAGTAACTGCCTGCATTACTCCATGGCTTTAGCCAGTGCAGTTATCACCTGGATTTCACAAGCACCACACTCACATAATACCAAGCAGCCTCAATCTGTTTTTCTTTTGGATGAGGCAGCATAACAGGCATAATACAACCAACAACAATTCATAGGGCTTTCAAACCTCATCACAGGACTTGTTACAATCGGATTAAGTGCAGTAACTTCTGAGTCAAAAAGGTAAAGTTGTGCAGTGAGACAAAGCAAGACAGAGAGGAACTATGGCAATGGGACTTAAAAAAAGGCAAAACACATGCAAGACACAAAGTGGCTGAGGGACACTCAGAGACAAACAGTGGCTTTTAATTACAAAATTAATTGCTCTCCAGGGCACCCTCACAAGTGATAATACAATCACCAATTTTTTTTCTTTTTTAAATAGGAGCCAGTAACTCATAGACCCAAAGACTTTAAGGTCAGAGGGACTATCAATGATCATCTGGTCTGACCTCCTGCACAGGGCAGGCCACCCACTCCTGTAAGAGACCCCTAAACATGTAAACACTATGCTGAATGTCATACATACGCATTGCACAATGTATGCATCATATCTAGTTTACCTGATGACATGCTCAGGGTCAGCAAAAGCCCTAAATCCCCAGGTGTCCTATACAGATACTCTAGGGGCACCATTCAGTTTTAAAATTCATTTCCTGTGGTACAAACAGATTTTGCAAATGCATGTGAATAACTTTACATACGAGTAGCCTCATTGAATTCAAGGTTCACCTCCATATTCTGCAGGATTAGGGCTCGGGCTGCTGAAACAGCTGGTTTGATTTCCCAGGATATTGACACTTGTGAACAACAATTGACACAGGCAAATCACAGATTACAGGTACTGTGGAATTTGAGCAAACTAACAGAACAATTTACAGGGAAAAACCAGCACAAATCTCTCAAATCATGGAAGAACCAGCTAAATATGGCAAGAAAACAAACCATTCTCATTTTTACAGTCAAAGAGCAGTGAGCTATTGGTTTTGTGCTGTAACTCTCCCATTGTTCACCATGCAGTATAATATGATCAGATTTCAGTTTAGGCCATTATAACATTATTGCAGTTTTATTTATGGTTCATGAGTAAAAATTTAACAAACATCACTAGTAAACTATGTCCATAATGTACTAAGTGTGCAGTATCTATCAAACACATGGAAAATATTAGAACTATACTGAGGACAACAGAGTTTCCTTTCGTAAAAGAGAGGCAACCCCATCACTAAGGCTGTATTTTTCCTCTGCCCTAGAGGGGAACATTAGATTTTCATAAACACACAGTGCAATAAGCAGTATAAGGTGCTAGAGATTATATTGTACCTGTAGTGAGTCCTGAACTGGTGACAGGCTGAGGTCGGGGATCTCTCCCTTTCTGCCATGGAAGGGACCATTTCACAATAGGGAGCTAGGATTCCAGGTTTTCTGATGGCCAGCTTACCCATAGCATGTTCTTGGCATCACTTCCATCACCTTGGAATGTGGCTCAAGTCTGACGCCTACATGCCCCAAATCCACTCACGACTCTCCACCTGTCATGCCCCCTTCCCCAGTTCACTCATTACTCCCCACCCCTACTGCTGCTCTGTGGTCTCCTTCAATCTGTGCATGTGCACACTTCATCTAGGCTATCTCCCCAGTCTCTCCACCCCATCCCACTCTCTCCTTGCCCTTCTCCTCCTCCGATCTGCTAACTCTTTCCATCCCCCACCCCAGCCCAATCCACCTCCCGAACGATGCTGGGGCGGGGGTCTCAGTGGCATCCCCAGCCGGGAAGGGAGCCAGCAGAAGTCTGTTGCTTGCTTCTCTATGGGGAACAGCAAGGGGCAGCTGTTTCTCCCCTGGATCTTGTAGAAGGGTCATGCATTCTTATCTTTCCCTCCCAGAGCTGTGGGGTTCTTTCCCCACTGCCAGGGCAGGGAAGAGGGCTGTTCAAACCCAGGATCCTGAGTGACTGGGTGGGGGTGTTACAGCTGAAGGGTCAATGCTCCCTTTCCCTCCCATGCTGGGGAGCACAGGGAGGGGTGGAGAAGCCAAGGCTGACAGCAGCCCTGCAGGCAGGATCTCTGCTGCTCTAAGAATAGATTAGACAGAGCTAATGTAACATAGATCAATGCTCCTGCTCAGCACCAAACTAGGATGGGCATCAGTCCACTGGAGCATGCCAGGGAACGAGCAAATGACAGCTTGCCTGATAGCTCAGTCTGTGTCTGGCTTCTGGCCTCTGGTTTCCTGGGCTTGCTTACGTCATTAATATGCCTATATCCAGCACAGCAATAAGTTTCTCCAAAATGCAGTGAATTCCTAAAACCCATTTTGTTACTGACATTCCCTGCTACTGGCTCTCAGGTCAGATCTCCCATGGCTCCCTGCAATGGATCTTGCTTTGGGGATCAGGGGGGTTAGGAACTCTAAAGATGGCCCAGGCAGAGGACAGCTACATCCCCAGTCCTCAGTACAGTTACTGCACATTCCATGTACACAAAGCCACATCTTTAAAACGGTTCCTTGATTTTAAATCCACTCACTGTTGTAGCTGCTGTTGTTGTTAGTCTCTGTCGGTGCCAGGCTGTGCTGAATTGGCCCTTCAGAAGTGGCCCTTCCTGACAGTAAATGGGAGAAGAGAGGGGAGGCGGGGAGGGGGAGAGAAAGAGAAGGGAAGGGGATATTTAGATAATCTCACTGACCAAACAGCAAACACTTCAACAGTTTAATGCTATTTGCATGCCAGTTTATATTGCAACGCCCTACCCTGCCCTCCCATGCACCTACTGTAGACAACAGCAATGGAGATGTAGGGCTGTCTGAAGTCCAGCCAAAGAGGACCATTAGCCCTTGTTAAGCATCAGTCCCCTGGAAATGCTTTGCACTGTACTGAGATCATTATGCACATGAAGAAAAAGGCAATGGGCTGTGCCTTTTTTACACAAGCCAAGCAGTTCCAACAGACATGTCCCGGGCATTTCCAGAGAATGAACGTTCTGTACATCGCCCTATCAGCATGCTTGGATCATCTTTCAACATTCCATTCAACAGCCCTTAAAAACATACGCCAGGTGCTGCATATTCACAGCGAACAAATCATCTTACTCACGAACTGATACAAGAGGCGACAAAAAAAATTGGCAACATTTCTCTGGACAAATAATAAGCACGGTCTTTCCTCAGGAAGGAATCACCAAACTCCTCTTTTGTGTTACGAATATGTTTAATTCACGTTGCTGAAACCTTTGTCATCTACGGGGTCTGCTTTTCTTTCACAAACCGTACTTGCTACATAATCTTGTAAGGAATCCGCCTGTGCAAGATTTACAGAAGGGTGCTTTAGAATCCTTTGATGTAATTACTCCCTAAGGCCTGGTCTACATGACGAGTTTAGGTCGAATTTAGCAGCGTTAAATCGAATTAAGCCTGGACACGTCCACACGACGAAGCCCTTTTTTTCGACTTAAAGGGCCCTTTACTCCACCTCCGACGAGGGGATTAGCGCTGAAATCGGCCTTTGCGGGTCGGATTTGGGGTAGTGTGGATGGAATTCGACGTTATTGGCCTCTGGGAGCTATCCCACAGTGCTTCATTGTGACCGCTCTGGACAGCACTCTCAACTCAGATGCACTGACCAGGTAGACAGGAAAAGCCGCGCAAACTTTTGAATTTCATTTCCTGTTTGCCCAGCGTGGAGCACAGGTGACCACGCAGAGCTCATCAGCACAGGTAACCATGATGGAGTCCCAGGATCGCAAAAGAGCTCCAGCATGGACAGAACGGGAGGTACGGGATCTGCTCACCATATGGGGAGACGAATCAGTGCTAGCTGAACTCCGTAGCAGTAAACGAAATGGCAAAATATTAGAAAAAGTCTCAAAGGCCATGAAGGACAGAGGCCATAACAGGGACGCACAGCAGTGCCGCGTGAAAATTAAGGAGCTAAGGCAAGCCTACCACAAAGCCAGAGAGGCAAACGGAAGGTCCGGGGCAGAGCCACAAACATGCCGCTTCTACGCGGAGCTGCATGCCATTCTAGGGGGTGCAGCCACCACTACCCCAACCGTGTGCTATGACTCCATCAATGGAGAATCACGCAACAGGGAAGCGGGTTCGGGGTACGAGGAAGATGATGATGAAGACAATGAAGATAGCTCACAGCAAGGAAGCGGAGAAACCGGTTTCCCCAACAGCCAGGATATGTTTATCACCCTGGACCTGGAACCAGTAACCCCCGAACTCACCCAAGGCGTGCTCCCAGACCCTGAGGGCACACAGGGGACCTCTGGTGAGTGTACCTTTGTAAATATTACACATGGTTTAAAAGCAAGCGTGTTTAATGATTAATGATTAATTTGCCCTGGCAATCGCGGCCAGTACAGCTACTGGAAAAGTCTGTTAACGTGTATGGGGATGGAGCGGAAATCCTCCAGGGACATCTCCAGAAAGCTCTCCTTCATGTACTCCCAAAGCCTTTGCAAAAGGTTTCTGGGGAGGGCTGCCTTATCCTGTCTGCCATGGTAGGATACTTTACCACGCCAGGCCAGTAGCACGTAGTCTGGAATCATTGCATAACAAAGCATGGCAGCGTATGGTCCCGGTGTTTGCTGGCATGCAGACAACATCCATTCCTTATCTCTCTTTGTTATCCTCAGGAGAGTGATATCATTCATGGTCACCTGGTTGAAATGGGGTGCTTTTATTAAGGGGACATTCAGAGGTGCCCGTTCCTGCTCGGCTGAACAGAAATGTTCCCCGCTATTAGCCACGCGGTAGTGGGGAGGGGTGAAGTGATCATCCCAGAGAATTGGGTGTGTGTGTGTGGGGGGGGGGAGTAGTTGGGTTTGTGCTGCATGTTAACCTGGAAACCACAGCCCCTCCTTTTACATTGCAAACCCATTTTAAATGGGCAACCCAACGGGTGCTTGGTATGGGAAATGAGGGCACTACTGTTTGAAACCATTCCCACATGTTAAGAAGGTTAAAAAAGCCAAAAGACTGTGGCTTACCATGGCTGCCTGCAAGCCGAAATCTGTTGCCTGGCACTGCATGAGTGATCTCTCACACCAAACCGTCAGGCCCTCAATATAAGAGGAAAAATGCGACCTTGTAACGAAAGCACATGTGCTGTGTAATGTGAACAGCAAAATTTAACGTGAAAGTGTATCTGTTAGTCTTTAAAGTGCCACCAGACTCCTTGTTGTTAGTGTACCCGTTGTTCTCTAAAATGTGTCTTTTTTAACCACCTCTCCCTTCTCCTCCACCAGCTGCAAATGTTTCTCCTTCACAGAGGCTAGTGAAGATTAGAAGGAGAAAATGGCGGACTCGGGATGATATGTTCTTGGAGCTCCAGATGTCCTCCCACGCTGACAGAGCACAGCAGAATGCGTGGAGGCAGTCAATGTCAGAGTGCAAAAAAGCACAATATGAATGAGAGGAAAGGTGGCGGGCTGAATCGCTGGCTGAAGAGAGCAAGTGGCGGGCTGAAGAGGATAGGTGGCGTCAGCTTGCTGACAGAAGGCAAGAGTCGATGCTCCGGCTGCTGGAGCATCAAACTGATATGCTCCAGCGTATGGTTGAGCTGCAGGAAAGGCAGCAGGAGCAGAGACCGCCGCTACAGCCCCTGTGTAACCAACAGCCCTCCTCCCCAAGTTCCATAGCCTCCTCACCCAGACGCCCAAGAACGCGGTGGGGGGGCCTCCGGACACCCAGCCACTCCACCCCAGATGATTGCCCGAGCATCAGAAGGCTGGCCTTCAATAAGTGTTAAAGTTTTAAAGTTTTAAACTGCAGTGTGTCCTTTTGCTTCCCTACTCCCCCACCCCTCCCGGGCTACCTTGACAGTTATCCCCCTAGTTGTGTGATGAATTAATAAAGAATGCATGAATGTGAAGTAACAATGACTTTATTGCCTCTGCAAGTGATGCTCGAAGGGGGGAGGGGAGGGTGGTTAGTTTACAGGGAAGTAGAGTGAACCGGGGGTGGGGGGGCGGAGGGTTCATGAAGGAGAAACAAACAGAAGTTTCACACCGTAGCCTAGCCAGTCACAAAACTGGTTTTCAAAGCTTCTCTGATGCGCACCGCGACCTGCTGTACTCTTCTAACCGCCCTGGTGTCTGGCTGCGCGTAATCAGCGGCCAGGCAATTTGCCTCAACCTCCCACCCCGCCATAAATGTCTCCCCCTTACTCTCACAAATATTGTGGAGCGCACAGCAAGCAGCAATAACAATTGGAATATTGGCTTCACTGAGGTCTATCCGAGTCAGTAAACTGCGCCAATGCGCTTTTAAACGTCCAAATGCACATTCTACCACCATTCGGCACTTGCTCAGCCTATAGTTGAACAGGTCCTGACTACTGTGCAGGCTGCCTGTGTACGGCTTCATGAGCCATGGCATTAAGGGGTAGGCTGGGTCCCCAAGGATATCTATAGGCATTTCAACATCCCCAACGGTTATTTTCTGGTCTGGGAAGAAAGTCCCTTCCTCCAGCTTTTGAAACAGACCAGAGTTCCTGAAGACGTGAGCATCAAGTACCTTTCCCGGCCATCCCACGTTGATGTTAGTGAAACGTCCCTTGTGATCCACCAGGGCTTGCAGCACCATTGAAAAGTACCCCTTGCGGTTGTACTCGGTGGCTTGGTGCTCCGGTGACAAGATAGGGATATGGGTTCCGTCTATCGCCCCACCACAGTTTGGAAATCCCATTGCAGCAAAGCCATCCACTATGACCTGCACGTTTCCCAGAGTCACTACCCTTGATATCAGCAGGTCTTTGATTGCGTTGGCTACTTGGATCACAGCAGCCCCCACAGTAGATTTGCCCACTCCAAATTGATTCCCGACTGACCGGTAGCTGTCTGGCGTTGCAAGCGTCCACAGGGCTATCGCCAATCACTTCTCAACTGTGAGGGCTGCTCTCATCCTGGTATTCTGGCGCTTCAGGGCAGGGGAAAGCAAGTCACAAAGTTCCATGGAAGTGCCCTTATGCATGCGAAAGTTTCGCAGCCACTGGGAATCATCCCACACCTGCAACACAATGTGGTCCCACCAGTCTGTGCTTGTTTCCCGGGCCCAGAATCGGCGTTCCACGGCATGAACCTGCCCCAGTAACACCATGATTTGCACATTGCTGGGGCCCGTACTTTGTGAGAGGTCTATGTCCATGTCAATTTCCTCATCACTCTCGTCGCCGCGCTGCAATTGCTGCAATCGCCTCCTCGCCTGGTTTTGCTTTGGCATGTTCTGGCTCTGCATATACTCCAGGACAATGCACGTGGTGTTCATAGTGCTCATAATTGCCGCGGTGATCCGAGCGGGTTCCATGATCCCAGTGCTATGGCATCTGGGCTGAAAAAAGGCACGAAACTATTGTCTGACGGAGGGAGGAAGGGAGGGAGGGGCGAGTGACGACATGGCTTACAGAGAATTAAAATCAACAAAGGTGGCTGTGCATCAGGGAGAAACACAAACAACTGTCACACAGAATGGCCCCCCCAAAGATTGAACTCAAAACCCTGGGTTTAGCAGGCCGTTGATTTCACGGAGGGAGGGGGAAGCAAATGAATACAGAACAAATCTGGTCCATCTATTTTTTACATCTTAAGCTGGCAGCAGATGGTGCAGCATGACTGATAGCCATTGGCATCTTCTGGGTGCTTGGCAGAAGATGCTGTACTATGACTGCTAGCCATCATCGTCAAGACGGTTCAATAGGACTGCCGGCAGGACTGAGTCTCCAGGTGACAAAACATGTCTGCACAGGTGCCTCTGACCGAACTCACTGAGGAATACGACGATGATGGATACCAATCGTAATACACCATCCACTGCCAAAAGGCAAGGAGCTGCTGCTGTATAGCAATGCAGTACCGCGTCTGCCAGCACCCAGATAGCCGATGACGGCTACCAGTCATACTGCACCGTCTACTGCCAAAAGGCAATTAGCTGCTGCTGTGTAGCAATGCAGTACCACGTCTGCCGGCACCCAGATGACATATGGTGACGGTGAGCTGAGCTGAGCGGGCTCCATGCTTGCCGTGATATGTTGTCTGCACAGGTAACCCCGGTAAAAAGGCGCGAATCGATTGTCTGCCGTTGCTCTGATGGAGGGGGAGGGGCCTGACGACATGTACCCAGAACCCCCCGCGACACTGTTTTTGCATCATCAGGCATTGGGATCTCAACCCAGAATTCCAATGGGTGGCGGAGACTGCGGGAACTGTGGGATAGCTACCCACAGTGCAACGCTCCGGAAGTCGACGCTAGCCTCGGTCGGTACTGTGGACGCGGTCCGCCGACTTAATGCACTTAGAGCATTTTATGTGGGGACACACACAATCGACTGTATAAAACCGATTGCTATAAAACCGGCTTCTATAAATTCGACCTAATTTCGTAGTGTAGACATACTCTAAAATACTGCTTTTTAAAACAGAGACAAAATGGCAATTCACAGGACCTTAAAGCCTGCTGAGTTGAGAGCAGTGCACATTCTAATTTTGGAGATGATACTTGCCATGCTTAGGATCCATTACTCATCACACAGCCTGATTGTCCTCTTGCTTATTACACCAGTGTAAATCAGGAATAGCTCCACTGTTCTCGATTGAGTCACACTTATGTAGAGGAGAGTAGGATCAGGCCCCAAGGCTATAAAATTAGCAGCTACTGTGGACACGCGCGCACACATACATAGTAGCTATTTTTTCCTAACTGTGGAGTGATGAGTTTGGCATCAGTTCCTTACTCTGCATCTGAGTTTCGGAGATTTCCTGGTATGCAGTCCTGGTAATGAACACAGTCAAGCTTACTCTGTAAAGATGAACCATCTTTTTTTTAAGCCTTGGTTTCTCTTTAAACTCTCTCCCTTTCCCACGTATGCCTCTAGAACTTGATGGGACTCCAAGCTCTTAAGCATCACTTAAGCAATGTACATGGTTGATAAAACAGCATTTGTATTAATTAAAATAAAAGATATTTTAAAGCAAAGATGGGAAGCTAATTCTCCATTTGAGAAAGTGCTGAAACATGCATTTGAGCCTTATACTGTCAAAAACCTGCCCATTTTACTGATATGGAAGCACCAAATTCTGCATTATCGCTGACACAAATGCAACTGTTCACCATTAAAGTCATTTCTGCCTTGTGATAAGCAGAGACTAAAGAGACAATTCATGCTCAAGACCACAATCCTGCCTCATTTGACTCAGGTCCTGACGAAGCAGATGAACTTGGATATCCTTTTCATAAACTAGAGTTTAGTGAAGAATGCATTCACTTTCCCCCATCTTTGTGTAAAAAGAAAAGTAAATAAAAACATGTATTCTGCCCCTTGCCATGCCTACTTGTCAGAACTTTTTCATTTAAAAAAACAAAACACAACTTTCAGAAGTCTTGCAGACGAAATTCCCTTTATAACACGGAAGAGGGGAGATTTTCTAAAGCACCCAAGTGATTTAGAAGCACAAGTCTCATTGCTTCTGTAAATCTCCCCCTTCAGTGCTTGGCTCCTACATCACTTGGGTGCTTTGGGGCATGGCTCCCATGGGTGCTGCTGTAAAGCAGATAAAGAAAGATACAGCGTTAGTTCTCCTCCGTGTTATCTAGCCAGGCAAACACAGAGGGACTAATTTGTTCTCTTGGCTGGACTTTTAAAAAAAATATATCATACATTTTACATTAAGCTACTCTTTATTCTGTGCTATTTTTCTCCCTTTGTCTCTTTGCTGAGGTTCTTTCCAACACATAATAAGAAGCAAAGCTTCAAAGCCCTTCACTGGCTTCCCATTCAGCTCAGAGTCCATTTCCAAAGAGCCCTTGTTGTTTATAAAGATTCTTCTTGAACTTGCTCCAACTTTCATCGCTCCCTAGTTCTGTCACTGGTCCATTTGCTTTAGTACTATAACCTCCCTCCCACCCATCTCTTCCTGCAGTCTCACCACTGTTTATGCAAGAGCCTTCTCCTCTGCAGTTTCATCTCTTTTCAGTCTCATCTACCTTTGCCTACATTCCAGCTCTTTAAAGTCTTCCCCCTCTACAAATGCATTTTAACTTATGTCATTCCATAGGCATATGTTGTTTCTATTATGTCTTTTTATTTCTATATCTTATTTTTATTTCTTTTTTTGAATGTAAACAGATTCTCACTAAAGGGTGCGTCTACACAATAGCTGGGAGGGTGCTTCCCAGCATGGGTAGACAGAAATGCGCTAGCTCTGCTTGAGCTAGTGTGCTAAAAATAGCAGTGTGGCCATGGCAACATGGATGGTGGCTCGGGCTAGCTGCCCACAGTACAATCCCCTGGGCACGTACCTGGATGGCTAGCCTGAGCCTCCACGGCTGTTCTGCTGTTTTTAGCATGCTAGGCTCAAACAGAGCTAGCATGTCTCTGTCTTCCCATGCTGCGAAGCACCCTCCCAGCGGCAATGTAGACCCTCCCTGAATCACATGACTCCAGCAGTTATGGCTTTAAGAAAAAACACCAAATATCACGAGACTCACAATAAAATCGTAAGAGTCAGCAACCACTGCACATCTCTCAACTATGGGCCTTGACTTCATTTGGCATTGGATGAGACCCGTTATGGCCTCTTTGCCCAGCTGCTACAGCTAATGTGCTTCAGCAGTCTGCCCTTGTCTCAGCTGTAGAATTGCCAACTTTCTACTCGCTCAAAACTGAACACCCTTGCCCCGCCCCTGCCCCGCCCCTCCTCTGAGGCCCACCCATGCCCTGTCCCGCCTCTTCTCTGAGGCCCCACCCCCCCGCTCACTCTCCCCACCCTCACTCACTTGCTCATTTTCACCAGGCTGGCTCAGGGGGCTGAGTTGCGAGAGCGGGTGAGGGCTCCAGCTGGGAGTGTGGGCTGGGGATGAAGGGTTTGGGGTTTAGGAGGGGGCTCTGGTCTGGGATTGAGGGGTTCGGAGGGTGGGAGGGGGTTCAGGGCTGGGGTGCGGGCGGGGGGGGGGCTCAGGAGTGCAGGCTCTGGGTGGCACTTACCTCAAGCAGCTCCTGGAAGCAGCGGCATGTCCCCCCTCTGGCTCCTAAGCAGAGGTGCGGCCAAGCGATTCTGCACACTGCCCTATCTGCAGGCACTGCCCCTGCAGGGCAGCACTTGGGGCGGGGGCAGTGTGCGGAGTACCCTGGCTGCTCTTATGCATAGGACCCGGAGGGGGGACATGCCGGCTGCTTCCCGGGAGCCGCGTGGCACGGAGGCTAGCAGGGAGCCTGCCAGCCCTACTGCGTGGTGCCGCCATCCGGACAATTTCTAGATAGAAATTCCATGCTCTAATAATAAGAAAATTGCAGTACGGATATATTACCGACCACCAGACCAGGATGGTGATTGTGACTGTGAAATGCTCAGGGAGATTAGCGAGGCTATTAAAATAAAAAACTCAAAAATAATAACGGGGGATTTCAATTAGCCCCATAGTGACTGGGTACACATCACCTCAGGACGGGATGCAAAGATAAAGTTTCTTGACACCTTAAATGACTGCTTCTTGGAGCAGCTGGTCCTGGAACCCACCAGAGGAGAGGCAATTCTTGATTTAGTCCTAAGTGGAGCACAGGATCTGGTCCAAGAAGTGAATATAGCTGGACTGCTTGGTAATAGTGATCATAATATAATTAAATTTAATATCCTTGTGGCAGGAAAAAACACCACAGTGGCCCAACACTGTAGCATTTAATTTCAGAAAGGGGAACTACACAAAAATGAGGAGGTTACTTAAACAGAAATTAAAGGGTACAGCACCAAAAGTGAAATCTCTGCAAGCTGCATGGAAACTTTTTAAAGACATGTTAATAGAGGCTCAACTTAAATGTATACCCCACATTAAAAAACATAGTAAGAGAACCAAAAAAGTGCGACCGTGGCTAAACAACAAAGCAAAAGAAGCAGTGAGAGGCTGTCATAACTATAAAGGGAAGGGTAACAGCTCTCTGTGTACAGAGACTCCAAATCCTTTTACCTGTAAAGGGTTAAGAAGCTCGGGTAACCTGGCTGACACCTGACCCCAAGGACCAATAAGGGGACAAGATACTTTCAAATCTTGGGGGGGGAAAGGTTTGTGTGTGTGCTCTTTGTTTTAAGGGGTGGTTCGCTCTGGGGACTGAGAGGGACCAGACATCAATCCAGGTTCTCCCCATCTTTCTAAACAAGTCTCTCCTATTTCAAACTTGTAAGTAAAAAGCCAGGCAAGGCGTCTTAGATTTACTTTGTTTTCTCAACTTGTAAATGTACCTTTTACCAGAGGGTTTATCTTTGTTTGCTGTACTTTGAACCTAAGACAGAGGGGGGTCCTCTGAGCTTTTTAAGTTTGATTACCCTGTAAAATTATTCTTCATACTGATTTTACAGAGATGATTTTTACCTTTTTCTTTAATTAAAAGCCTTCTTTTTTAAGAACCAGATTGATTTCTCCTTGTTTTAAGATCCAAGGGGGTTTGGATCTGTATTCACCCGGAGTTGGTGAAAGGAGGGTGAGAGGAAGGAGGGGGGATGGTTAATTTCTCCTTGTTTTAAGATCCAAGGGGGTTTGGATCTGTGTTCACTAGGGAATTGGTGAAAGGTTTCTCAAGGCTTCCCAGGGAGGGAGTTCTTGAGATGGTGGCAGCGGACCAGAGCTAAGCTGGTAGATAAGCTTAGGAGTCCTCATGCAGGCCCCCACTCTTGTACCCTAAAGTTCAAAGTGGGGATACAGCCTTGACAGAGGCAAAAAGACATCCTTCAAAAAGTGGAAGTTAAATCCTAGTGAGGATAATAGAAAGGAGCAGAAACACTGGCGAATGAAGTGTAAAAATACAATTAGGAAGGCCAAAAAAGGATTTGAGGAACAGTTAGCCAAAGACTCAAAAAGTAATAGCAATTTTTTTTAAGTACATCAGAAGCAGGATGCCTGCTAAACAACCAGTGGGGCCACTGGACGATCGAGATACTAAAGGAGCACTCAAGCACAATAAGGCCATTGCAGAGAAACTAAATGAATTCTTTGCACCGGTCTTCATGGCTGAGGATGTGCGGGAGATTCCAAAACCTGAGCCATTCTTTTTAGGTGACAGATCTGAGGAACTGTCCCAGATTGAGGTATCATTAGAGGAGGTTTGGGAACAAATTGGTAAATTAAACAGCAATAAGTCACCAGGACCAGATGGTATTCACCCAAGAGTTCTGAAGGAACTCAAATGTGAAATTGCAGAACTACTAACTGTAGTCTGTAACGTATCATTTAAATCAGCTTCTGTACCAGATGACTGGAGGATAGCTAATGTGACGCCAATTTTTAAAAAGGGCTCCAGAGGTGATCCCGGCAATTACAGGCCTGTAACCTGACTTCAGTACCGAGCAAACTGGTTGAAACTATAAGAACAATATTGTCAGACTTATAGATTAACATAATTTGTTGGGGAAGAGTCAACATGGTTTTAGTAAAGGGAAATCATCCCTCACCAATCTATTAGAATTCTTTGTAGGGGTCAACAAGCATGTGGACCAAGGGGATCCAGTGGATATAGTGTACTTAGATTTTCAGAAAGCCTTTGACAAGGTCCCTCATCAAAGGCTCTTACGTAAAGTAAGCTGCCACGGGATAAGAGGAAAGGTCCTCTCATGGACTGGTAACTGGTTAAAAGATAGGAAACAAAGGTTAGGTATAAATGGTCAGTTTTCAGAATGGAGAGAGGTAAATAGTGGTGTCCCCCAGGGGTCTGTTCTGGGACTAGTCCTATTCAACATATTTATAAATGATCTGGAAAAAGTGGCAAACAGTGAGGTGGCAAAATTTGCAGATGATACATAGAATCATAGAATATCAGGGTTGAAAGGGACCTCAGGAGGTCATCTAGTCCAACCCCCTCCTCAAAGCAGGACCAATCCCCAGACAAAATTACTAAAGATAGTTAAGACCCAGGCAGACTGCGAAGAGCTACAAAAGGATCTCTCAAAACTGGGTGACTGGGCAACAAAATGGCAGATGAAATTTAATGTTGATAAATGCAAAGTAATGCATATTGGAAAGCATAATCCCAACTATACATATAAAATGATCGGGTCTAAATTAGCTGTTACCACTCAAGAAAGAGATCTTAGAGTCATTTTGGGTAGCACTCTGAAAACATCCACTCAATGTGCAGCGGCAGTCAAAAAAGTGAACAGAATACTGGGAATCATTAAGAAAGTGATAGATAATAGGACAGAAAATATCATGTTGCAGCTATATAAATCCATGGTACACCCACATCTTAAATACTATGTGCAGATGTGGTCGCCCCATCTCAAAAAAGATATATTGGAATTGGAAAAGGTTCAGAAAAGAGCAACAAAAATGATTAGGGGTATGGAATGGCTTCCGTATGAGGAGAGATTAATAAGACTAGGACTTTTCAGCTTGGAAAAGAGGTGACTAAGTGGGGATATGATAGAGGTCTATAAAATCATGACTGGTGTGGAGAAAGTAAACAAGGAAGTGTTGTTTACTACTTCTCATAACACAAGAACTAGAGGGTCACCAAATGAAATGAATAGGTAGCAGGTTTAAAACAAATAAAAGGAAGAATTTCTTCACACAACGCACAGCCAACCTGTGGAACTCCTTGCCAGAGGATGTTGTGAAGGCCAAGACCATAACAGGGTTCAAAAAAGAACTATATAAATTCATGGAGGATAGGTCGATCAATGGCTATTAGCCAGGATGGGCAGAAATGGTGTCCCTAGCCTCTGTTGGCCAGAAGCTGGGCATGAGCGACAGGGGATGGATCACTTGATGATTACCTATCCTGTTCATTCCCTCTGGGGCACCTAGCACTGGCCACTGTCGGTAGACAGGATACTGGGCTAGATGGACCTTTGGTCTAACCCAGTAGGGCCATTCTTATGTTCTTATGTTAATCAACGGCCCGGTCAGCAGTGCACATTCCTAAATACACACACACTGGGCTGATAATGAGCCCCGAAGGGTGTGTTTACACAGCTAGCAGCATTCCGCAGCAGTGAGGCTCAAAGCCCAAGTTGCCCAAGTTGACAGACTCACACTCGCGAGGCTTGGGATACGGTGCTAAAATGCGTCGGGTGTTCAGACTCAGGCTGGAGTTTAGGCTCTGAAGCACACCCGCCTTCCCAGGCTTCAGATCCCAACCCCCAGCCTGAACCCCAATGTCTACACAACTTAGCACCACAGTGTGAGCCCAAATCTGTAGACCCAGGCTCTGTGACTGGCTGCCATAGGCTTCTGCTTGCTGTGTAGACAACCCCTCTACAAAAAAAAAATCTTTGATTAAAGACACATTTTGATTAAAGACACATTTTATCACAGGTATTGCGATATCTGGTGTTTTACTTAAAGCCCGAGCTCTTGGAGTCGAGTGGTAATATCCAATTTTCAACTTTCATTCAAAAAGTTTCTAGCCCTCATGATTGTGGAGAAAAGCTTGAAAACGTGACCCCTGAATACAAAAAAACAGATGGCAAATTAAAAAAACCCAAAATGTATTATTTTTAAAAGCTAATGATTTTTAAGTCAATCTTATGATTTCGGGGGATAGGGGATTGGTTCGTGATTTTGGAATATTTGGGGTTGGTATAAAAACTGCATTTGTGTAAGTATAATGGCCATGCTACTTAGCACTGCATTGATAAGTTTATTAATTGTGACATATTCTCACATACATACATGCTTTACGAAGAGCTATTTCACAACCTTCTTGACCCATGGGAGGACTTTCTTTTCCATCCTTATGAGCTATACCCTACAATGTAAAACCACTTCATCTACTGAGCTGCACACTAGATTTGAAATGAAATGAGCGACAGAAGATTATGGCTTGCTGTTTTTTCCAGTTCTTGTTATCTCTGGAGGAAAAAAAATTATGCAAGATATTTTATCTTGCATATGATGCTATTACATGCAGACTAAACAGAAATGGCCCACAGATATGAGGTTGAGGTTCAGATCTGAACATTCCTGAAGCACAGGCATGTTTAAATCATGGGATTTTGGCCTGAGCTCATCTCTTGTTAGAAACCCCAAACCTTGCTGAAGCCCCATTCATCACTACCTTTCAATTTGTTTCTAGGCAGCATTATGGATTGGATTTTCAATAGCTCTCAACACTGGCTTAACTCTGTTTTCTTTGAAGCTAGTGGTAAATCTCCCATTGACCTAACTCTGCTCCCATTGGTTTAGCAGGAGTGAAGGTGTCCAACGCTCAGCAACTTTGAAACTCCCAACCTACAGCTGCAAGTGGTGCCTTAAAAAGAGAAACAAACTGATGAACTTCTCTTTCACTCGGCTTTTGCAGGTATCCATCGGATTGTCTCTCTGGTTTCACTCCAAATCCCTTTTGCAACTCAACCAAGAGAACTGGAGCAAACACCATGTGTAAAATGTAAGAGGGAATCATAGACTAAGACTATGTCTACAGTGCCAAGCTTTTTCGCCGAAATTATACCACTTTTAGTAAAGTGCTTTAATTAAACCGCTATTGCATGTCCACTCTGTGCTCCTTGTGTCAGCAGAATGCATCCACACTAAGAGCTCTTGCAATGACAAGAGAGCAGTGCACTGTGAGTAGCTATCACACCGTGCACCTGGCCACAGGGTGCTTTGGGAAGGGTTTGCAATGCCTCATGGGGCAGGTACAGCATCACATGATGCAGGTTTCTCAATCCCATTGTTCCATGGGCATCCTAATAGATTGCCAGCCACTTTTCAACTGAAGTGTGGGACATAGCGGGGGAGAGTGTGTGACAGGGAGTGTGTGTGTGTGGAGGGGAGAGACAGACAGTGTGTGTTGGGGGAGAGTGAGTGTGTCGGCACGCTGTCTTGTAAGTTCAGACAGTGCCAGTACATACACACACACACACACACACACACACACATCCACCCCTGCCTGCCTGCATCTGTGTTCCTAGTGCAGGAGACAGCAGGGGCATTCCACGTTAATTATTTGGTCTTTGGTTCCTGGGAGCAGAGCAGCACCGCACACTGGCTGTCAGAACCGAGCTTTGAAAGGGGAGGGGCTCAGGCCTGCAGGGCTGCTGAGTTCAAAACAATGAGCAGGGCGGTCACTTCAGGCATTGTGGGACACCTCCGGAGGCCAATTACAGTGAGAAAAGCAAGCAAGGTGTTTACACTGGTACCTTGGCGATAAAACCTTTGTCCAAAAAGCCTTATCCCTTTCCTCGAGCTGCCATTTGCAACTGAGGAGGTTTGTCGCAAAAAGTGGCTTTGCAGTGTGTACACCTCTGCTGTTTCATCGCCAAAAGCTGCCGTTTGGTGAAAACACTTGATAGCATAGACTAGCCCTAAACCAAAGCATGCAAAATTGTGACTGACTGTTGGTAGCTGTAAAGACCAAAAAATTGGAGGAATGGGCATTTCGTGCCCCCAGGAATCCCCTTTGATGTGTAGCCTCTGGATGAGTAATGCAGTAAATCTGCTGTATTTCACGGATAAATGGGCCCACAGCCTACCTGTGGAGTTCTTAAATATTTTCAATGACAGTAGCAGCACAGAGTTTATACAGTGATGGATAAGGGTAATTCAGCCTTTTGAAAGCTAGCAAATAAATCATTTCTGGGTGTCCTAAACATTTACATCCACAAAAAGCAGATTTCTTCAAACAGTTTTAAACAACACACATTGAGCTCACTTTTCATGCCTTTTAGCTGATAGAATTTTATGCAACAGGGGAAAAATAATCGGAGAGAAGCAGTATAGAGTCACTCTCCAGACTCCAAACTGCTCTTATGTAAGAGCAGAAAAGCTGTAACTTAACTGAGTCTAATCTTTGGGATAACCGGGGTTTTTTTGTGTGAATCATTGATTCATTAAGGTCCAAATTCTGTCCTTGGGTGGATGCATGAAGCTTTCACTGAAATCAACAGGTGCTAAGTGCCTGTGTCTGATGGCAGAATCTGACCCACATGTTGAAATGTAGCCAACCATCCTACAACCTTTACCCTTATGGAAAAATCCCATAGGTTTTACTACAGAATGAAAACATTCCTATAGAATTTTTTAACTAATCTATGGAATTTCATAACAGGGACAGAATGTTCTGTTAAATTGTATAAAATGGCTTAAAAATTACATAGAAAGGATAAAATTCTCTATTAAAAACTATACATTTCTAGAAAAACATCTATAAACCCTACTGTATTCAATTTCTATGGAAGTCTGTCACACTTCATCACTATCAAATTCCATAGGACTTTTCCCAAAAGTCACATGAGTAATATTTATTTATACCACTGGACCAGATCCTCCCCTCACCTGCACAGGTGTCAATCAGGAGCAACTTCACTGATTTAATTGGAGTCATACTGGTTTAAAATAAGTATATGTGAATTCAGTGGGATCGCTCGGTTGAGACAAGACTGAATCCTTTTGTTCTGTTTGCAACCTAGATTGAAAATACCCCTTTTGCACTTGAATCACAAACTCTACATTCAACTCCTTCTTTCTTCTTTCTCTTACCTCACCCACCATTTCGACGCAGAATGCAAACTGGATCTTCCCTTGGCAAATCCTTCTGATCTCCATCCACTCACACCAATCCTTCCTAGATTACAGTACGGTATATCTAATATATTATTACAGCACTAAGAGGCACCAGCTGAGAATACGGGCCCCACTGTGCATCTTTTCATGATCCAAGATCAGGAGTTGTTGAGGGCAGAGACTGTTGTTTTTTTAACTTGTTTGTACAGTACTTGGCACAATGGGATCCCAATTTTTGACTGGGGCCATTAGGCCCTACTGTAATACAAGTTGTAAATAAATAAACTCCCATTGAAGGGAAGCTCTGTACATAGCAGCCGAGCAAGATCGTCCCCAAAGGGGAAGAACAGTTAATATTGGGTTGTAGAATGCATTTACAAATGTTATTCTGCCAATTTCAGGGAACTTTCTAACAAGCCTACAGTTTCCATGTTTTCATGCAATAGACAAAACAAATGAGTATCTAATTACAGCAATTTATAACCTCTGCATCCGTCAGCTCCCTTGTGACACAATCAGCACTAAAAGTTAATGGACCGAGATATTTTGTTCTATACCAAAAGAAACTCCAGCAAGCAACATGCCAGCTATATAGCAGTGTGGATAACACGTCTTCCAAATGGGTTTCCTTCACCAGCTATTCTATCAGAGCCAGCTACATCCAGCAAGCAAGGAAGCTTATATTTATCATTGCCGGAGAGGCAAAAATACTGCTAGCAACTAGCATTTTGTGCTGTTCCCTGCTGCTAGTCAACTGTGAATTCACTCTGTTCTCATTCTTTGCATGATTAGATGCTGTGACTGACTGCTTGACACCACTAGAATTCAACTTGACTGTGACACAGTTGCCAACTTGGACCAGGGAAACCATTCATTGTTATAGCCAGATGGCATAAGAACGGATTCTATTCTACATAGGTTTGTATACTGTGCTCGTCATTGTAGTATCAGAGCACGGTCTAGTTCATTAAACAACACAACTAACATCTGTCTTGGGGTACAATTTTCAAAAGCTTCTAAGTCATTTAGGTGCTTCTGAAATTTTTACCCTAAGTCAATACAGTTAAAAATGTTATTAACAAAGCTGCCAATTCTCACTTTTCCAGTTATTGTCAAAATGGCAGAAATCAGCCACGCGTAGCAGCAGTTGTCTCCCGCTAGATTGATGTTCAGAAAGAAACCTTCCTGAAGATCTGTCCAAATGTCCTGCTACAATAAGTAGGAGAAACAGGAAACTTGTACTGTTTAAAGACATCTAACTGAGCTGAAAGTCTTTTCTGAAATTAAAATATCAGATATTTTAAAACAGTTCTTTGGAAGGGCTCAATCCAAGGGCTAACTGCCGCCCTGGCTGCTGGCTCACACTGGATCAGGGACCTTCCTGGCTTACACAGCTATGGAGGGTCTGACCAATTGAGGCCCCGTCTCTGACCTGAATCTGTCCCCCTGAGAGAGGAATCTCCTTTGCCAGCATGACACCAAGCGCCATTACCATATATTGCAGTCAGGGTTATGGGAATTATGTCAAGCTGAGGAAATCCCACAACGTGCATCCTCTAACACAAGGACAGACTGCTCTCCAACAGATTCAGTCAATTCAAAATAGAATGAAATTTATTTTCAAAGGCCTTCTTGCTACAGCAGCCACTGGTTTGAGAGAGCCATTCTCCAAAGTTATATCTTGCAAGCACGGAAAGATTTGAATATTACATTTGCAGAATATGACTGCAAGGAAAATGTGGAAATATATGCGCATGGATATAAAGGAACTGGGTATAGCAAAGGTACAGCTTGCCTGTGCAGAAGATCACACTTTCACAGGGACCAGTCCAAAACTATGGAGCAAGAAAGGAAGGATGGGTCAGTGGTTAGCACACCAGCCTAGGATTTGGAAGACCTTCATTCAAGTCCCTGCTCTGCCACAGACTCCCTGCATGATCTTGGCAGGTTAGGTTAGCTTACCTCATCTGTAAAATGGGGACAATAGCATTGCCCTACCTCACAGGTGTGCTGTGAGAATAAATACATGAAAGATAGCGAGACACTCAGGTAGTTGGGGTCAGATAAGTACCATAGGTAGAACAAATGTCCACAGGATCTAAGAAACACCAAGACATGCACTACTTTCTCCTCTGGCAGGGCCGGCACCAGCGCAGCAAGCAGGTGCCTGGGGCGGCCAATGGAAAGGGGCGGCACGTCCGGCTCTTCAGCGG